>NC_046160.1:76586126-76886994 GCF_011064425.1 Rattus rattus
TAACCATAGCACTTAAATAAAACAATATTTTTGTTGCCATACCAGTGACTGCATATTATTACAAGCATCTTATATTGTATGTATAGATTCTGTTGGTTTCATTTTATCCTGTATTTTCTTAATCTTTAATAAAGGAACACAGTAATAATCTCTGCACTTCTATTTAGTCCTAAAGAGTGATTTTTATATCTGTAGTGTCTTAGGTCTTATTGTACTCATAGTATGATTTACTGACTGTCAGAGTCTTGCTTTAATTACAAATTATATCAGTCAAACCAATGCAAACAGATTAAAAAATATTTACCAGCCCACAAAAATGTTTTAATGTGTTCTTCTGCTTTTGCAGGATATCCTAATTGTAATAAAGCTAATAATTAGTACTTTATGACTAACTGCTGCTCTGTTCCCTGACTCCATAGCAAATGTTAATTTTAAATCATTAATTACATTGTGATTGTTTTTGAGTTATTTTAAATATGTCATGATCTCCAATGAATGAAGTATCACTAAATACCGCTATTTTACAGACATCATTGAATGATATTTTCTGCACAGATATTTAGCAAAAAAAAGAAAAACTTACAATATATTAGTTAGTATGAAGAATGAATGTACCATTTGTATATCTAAATTACTTATTTTTTTATCTTAACTCTGATCCCTGTAGACCTTTCCTCCTGTGCTGTGCTGTCACACTTGCCTTTGAAAGCAGTTGCCACTTCATATACAATTGTTTTAGTATGTTTGGTACATGAAATGGTACTGAAAGAATGTATGGCCTTGCTCTGTTAATTTGGATGGTCTTTGAGATCCTCCAAGCTGCTGGAATATACCTTCTTGCTTTCCTTGGAATAAGATAGGAACTTCAGATTAGTCAGTCGCTATGCCCATAGATTCTGCTTCCCATCATAATGGACTGACCTCAGAACCTGCAAGCTAGCTTCAATTAAAGGTTGCGCTTTATAAGAGTTGCCTTGGTCATAGTGGTATCAGTTATAGCAATAAAACCCAAAATAAGATAGAAGTTGTTTCAGGAGTAGGGTTTTTATATAGCTGCACAACAAGCTTTTGTTTGAAGTGAGTGCAGATGTGAAGACTTTGGATTGTTGAAGTGAAATGCTTTAAGGGAATTTTGGTGTCATCTTGAAAAGTAGGAATATGGAAGTCACTTATGTTTGAACTGTGGATGTCTAGCTCTGAAATTACTATTTTTTGGGGGGAAATAGTAATTTAGAATGTGGCCTAGAGACTGTTTTTTGATTGTTTGTTTGTTTGTTTGTTTGTTTGTTTGCGAAGAATGGCTGCTTGTGCTTGTCTGAAGAATTCACCTGAGGCTGAGGCTATGTGAAAAGAATCAGAATAAATACACTGACAGTGGAAGCCTTAGAAAAGCCCAGCATACAGTTTTCCCTATGGTTTACTCTCAAGTAAAAAACTGGCTGATGAAGCATAGGAAACTCAGAAAGGAAAAATACAAAATGTGGTCTAAGTAATAAAGAGAACATGGAAATGCATATGAGGCTGGGCCACGTGCTTCAAGGGAGACAACAGGTTAAGGGATTGCGGTCTGGGGAAGCCTAATGTTATACTTTTAAAGTTGAACAAAGGATACATACCCTTGTTACCTGGTTTTGTTTATCGGACTTTTAATAGAAATAAATGCAGAAATTGGAGACACACCTCATGATCCTTTGTCTTGGGTCGGTAGCTATGAAAAGCTTAGGATCCAGGCATGTGGCAAAACACCTTTTTACTCCGAGGAGGCAGGATACAGCAGATTTCTGAGTTTAGGGCCAGTCTAATTCTATAAAAATTCTAAAGACAGATAAGTTGTCTAGGCTGTTGGCACACGCTTTTAATCTCAGTACTGGTGAGACAAAACTATGCAGATCTCAAAGTTCATAGTCAAATTACGGAACAAGATTCAGAACTACTGCTTCAGCAATGAAGGAGATGAAAACAGTGAGCTGCTGATAACAATGTAATAGAACAAGAGGACCATGTTCAGCTCCAGGTAGCAGAACCTGACAGCTTGGTTATATGACCTAGCTTTAATAGTTAAAAATAGAAGGGCTATTGGGACAACTCATACTGGTTTGCTGATAGGAAATTAGTAGGATTTAGGGGATGAGACCAGCATCACTGAGGTGAAATCATCTGGGAAATCTTTTCTGAGAACACAAAGAAGCTGTGTTCCAGAGGTAGCCATAGTTGTACCTCCTGCTGCACCTCTACTTGTGTTAAGGATCACCAGAGGTTACATTTAACATGAATTAGAAACATTAAAATTTCAAAACTGAAAATTTTGCAATTTAAAGGTAATGAATATCTAATTAATACTAATTAGTATCTAATTAGTTCACCCAATGGAAACAGTGGGAGATGACAATGAGCAATAAAATAGTGAATTTCTGCCATAGTTCAGTTTGCCTTAGAGAATGTTTTACTAACTCTTCTTTAAAACTGCCCATCCCCATTTGTCTAAATTTCCTTGGTAATTGGTGAGAGGCATGATACCAGAAGAATGAAATTGGAGGTGTCATGCAGAGAGACTCTAATCAGTGCTTACACTTTTAAAGCTTGGAATTGTTGTTTTATATATACATTTCAGACTTAGAAATGGCTTGTACCAGTAAGAAATGTGTTTAATGAGCTGCCTTATTTGTGTGTCATTCTGAACTTTGGATTGTCCAATTTTATATGTTTAAAACATGGAACTAGAAAGAGGTTAAATGGTACTTTCTTGAGGAGGTCTTGAATTTTGTTCCAGAGTCTGAGTCCAAATCAAGAAAGCATAACATATGTGGCTCAACCACAGGGGAAGTGATACTTCAAGGAGTCTGAGGTATTGAAATAGTTTGTACACATATATAAACAAGTACACACATAACTTTTGAAAATAATAAGCCCTTAAATGAAATTAAAGTACCTGATGACACAAATTAAAAACAGATCCAGAAAACGGAAGTTTGCAGTTTGTCTCTCACTCACAGGCAAGGTTCAAACATTTTCTCAAGTACCAGCATACAGAAAAAATTCATTGTCTATGAGGGAGATAAGATCATAGTTCTCTCATTGCATCTGCTTCTCCACAAAACCCAGCTAGAATACAGTAAGTCAGAAAACAAACAAACAAAACAAACAAACAATCAAAACTATCCTCCGCTATCAGATCACACCTGTTCAGCTGTATTCTGATGATAGTAAGTCCTAATACACAGGCCAGTGAAAATGATCCATCTCAAAGCTTAATGGGCAACTTGGAAACCCTGATATGAGCTTTCACAAATAGCATGTTCTGCACTACATTCTGGTTGCTGTCTTTCCTACCAATAATTTGGAGAATGATTGAGGTGTTCAATCACTGAGGTGTGTACCCATTACCACTGGGCTTCATGATTTTTTTTTATCGTGACATTTTCCTTTGTCAAAAGAGTCTTAACATATATTTCTGTTTTCTATACTTTTATAGATAATATCAATTAGTAGTGCAGAAATAGTAGAAGATCCCATTAGGAGGAAATAGTGTGAAGTAGAAACAGAGCTACCTGTCATGTATACATTTGGAGGACCGGATTATCCCCTTCACCAGGTTTTGCTAACTATATGGTAGTATATTTAACATTTCACTACACTCATAGCTTTGTCTATTTAATGGCTATTTTCAAGAGCGAATATTTATAATTGATATCATATTTTTCAGTTTCAATTTAATATAATGATTTTGTGTGTCTACAAATCTTAAGGAAGCAACTCATTTTAATTTTGACTCTCCTCCTCTACTAAGAGGTTTATATCATCTGTTTAATTTTCGGTATGTATTTTAGCATTATTTTTAATATGAAATTGTAGATATAGTTTCAGTGAACAATTTGTTACCACAGATAAGTAAAATTATGTTTCTTATGTTATCTTTTATTTTCAGTTCAATCAAAAGGTAACATTACTTCAGTTTTCTGCTATTAGGAAATGGTACTTCACAGGATGCTACTTGGCTGTATAAATACCTCAGCATAGTTCACTAGTGGTGTGACTGGTTTACTCTATGGGTATAAGTTCTGTGGAGTCACATGTTCATTTCAGATTATTTGCTTCAGTACCCAATACGTGTATGTATATATGTATGTATGTATATGCATACAAAATATATAAAACATGAGATAAAAGTATGTAAGTTTAGTGTTTATGTATTCCATATAATATTACAAGATTCTGTCAAGCATGAATCTGTCTATTCTATATAAGGAAATGTTATTTAAAATAAATAATGCTAGAGGATCAGTGAGTATAACTCATAGCATAAATCATAGATATAAATATAATTTGGGGGCTCTGCCTTTTGTAACCAAGTGTGTGTTTAGGTTTTCAGTTTATATTTTTTTAATTAGATCTTCAATGAAGCTCCTTACAGCAAATAAAAAATCTAAGGTTGAACTCATACATGGTTAAGGGATAAGGACAGATTCTATGCATTTATTTAATACCTGCTTTAACTGTATTCAAAACCAGTAGTAAATGCACTGTTTCCAGATATTGGGCTACTTTGTTCAACAGTAAAATGAAAGGCAAGATATTAGGTTTAAAGTTATAACAAGTTCTCCAATTGTGTGACAAGAGTGTATGTTTATATGCATTCATGTATTTCTTTCTGCTTTTTTCCTTTACTGGGTATTTTCTTTTATTTACATTTTCAATGTAATCCCTTTCAGCAAAAACCTATTCCATCACTCCTCCCACTTTCTTGAGGATACCCCAAACCCCACAAACATTCCCTTTCGATTGCCCTGGCTTTTCAACTTCCACTTTGGCCATCAAGCCTTCACAGGAACAAGGAACTGTCCTCCTGTTGAAGCTCAACAAGTCCACCCTCTGCTGCATATGGGACTGGAGTCATCAGTCAGCCCATGTACTCTTTGTTGGTGGCTTGTCCCTGGGAGCTCTGGGGATCTGTCTGCTGATACCCTTTCTATGGGGGTTGTAAAAGCTCTTCAGCTCCTTTCCAGTCCTTTCCTAACCTCCACTGGGACCTTAGTTCTCAATCGAATAGTCGGCTGCAAGCATACCTCTGTATTTGTCAGGCCCTGGTGAACCTTTCAGGTGACAGCTATCAGGCTCCTGTCACATTCACTTCTTTCGCATCTGCAATAGTGCGTTCCGAGTTTGATGACTGTATATGGGGATGGATCTCAGGTAGGGTGGTGTGGCCTGACAGGCCTTCCAGTCTCTGCTCCACACATTTGATTTCAGTATTTCCTGTGAGTATTTTGTTTCCATTTCAAAGAAGGACTGAAGCATCCAAATTAAGGTCTTCCTTCTTTCTTAATTCTTCTTTGTGGTCTTGTAATTAAAATTCCTCTGTATTCTGAACTCTTGGCTAATAACTACTCATCAGTGAGTGCATACTATGTGTGTTCTTTGTCATTGGCTTGTTTCCACTAAGAATGATATTTTCTGTTCCATCCATTTAAGTAAGAATTTCTACAAAGTTTGCCTTTTAATAGATGAGTAGTACTCTTTGGAGTAATGTAGCATTTTCTATATCCCTCCTCTGTTGAGGGTCATCTTGGACTCTTCCACCTTCTGGCTATTAGTAACAAGGCTGCTATAAACATAGTGGAACATGTGTCATCTTTACACGTTGGAGAACCTTTTGCCCAGGAGGTGTTTATACAGTCCTCAGTTAGTACTGTCTAATTTTCTGAGGAAACACTAGAGGGATTTCCAGAGTGATTGACCAGCTTCGTAATGGTTTTCACCAACAATGGAGGAGCTCCTCTCTTTTTTCTTTTCCTCTCCCAGTATCATCTGTTGTCACCTGAGTTTTGATCTTAGTTATTCTGGACTGTTGTAGGGTAGAAGCTCAGTGTTGCTTTTTTATATGCATTTCCTTAAACACTAAGGACATTGAATACGTTTAGGTGCTTTGACCATCGATATTCTTTTAGAATTTCGGCTGCTTTTACCCCATTTTAATAAGGCTATTTGATTCCCTGAGTATAACTTGAGTTCTTTATACATATTCATTATTAGCCCACTATCAGATTCATGGTTTGGTAAAGACTTTTTCAATCTGTTGGTTATTTTGTCCTATTGATAATGTCCTCGCCTTGCAGAAGAAGCTTTGGTAATTTTATGAAGTCCCATTTGCCAATTCTAACTTAGAGCATGGCGCCATTGGTATTCTGTTCAAAATTTTCTCCGTGCCTAGTGTTCAAGGATCTTCCCCACCTTCTCTCTATTAGTTTCAGTGTATCTGGTTTATGAAGGTCCTGGATCATCTTAACGGTTACTTTACATGGAAATAAGAGTGGATTACTGGTACCTTGTACATGATGATTGCCCTCGCTGAACCGCATCAATTGTAAAAGATGTCTTTTCCATACTGGATGTATGTAGTTCTTTTAATAAATAATTTTCAAAATGACTACAGGTGTGTGGGTTCATTTTCGTCTCAATTATCTATTGATATACCTTTCCTGTCACTGTACCATCAATATACAGTTTTTTATTACTATTGCTCAGTAGTACAGCTTGAGTTTAGGAATGGTGATTCCATCACAAGTTCTTTTTTGTTGGAGAAGAAGCTTGAATATCCGATTTTTTTTTGTTATTATGGATTTGAAATTGCTTTTCTAACTCTGTGGGAGGTACTGAATTGGAAATTATGGGGATTGCATTGATTCTGGAGATTGCTTTGCAAGGTGGGCCACTTTTACTTATATTAATGTTGCTAATCCATGTTAATAGGAGATCTTTCATCTTCTGAATTTCTAATTTTTTTCAGAGACTTGATAATTTTGGCTACAGGCCTTCTTCAATTTATTTAGTTAGAGTCAAGGCAATGGGAAGGTATTTTATGTTATTTGTGCTCTACAGAAGGGCTGCCACAGTGCTTAGAGACAGTATACAAATAAACAAAATCAGAAATGTAAAGGTAGATGAAACAACAGAAACTGAGAATATTCAAAAATTATCAACAGATCCCACTGCAAAGCAGATACTAAAACAAGAGTGAAACTCTGGATGAAAAGAATAATTTTCTAGACGGATACCAGGTACCAAAGTTTAACTAGTCAATGATAAATCATATACAGTCCCATAATCCCTAAAGAAATTGAAGCAGTCATTAAAAAGTTCCCAATTCAAAGTTCTGGGTTTAGTGCAAAAATTTTTTACACCTTCAAAAGAAGCATTGGTATGCATGTTTGAATATTTAAAACATGTAAAATTTATTTTTGGAGAAATAAAATTATAGAAAAGTTTAAAGATACATCAATAATTATATTTTAAAGTCTTTCTTCTAAAATAAAATATATTGTGTTAAGTGGGATGAGTATGGATTTATAGCTTCACAGTCTTAATATATAGATCTGAAACACATTCAATTAGGTTTCAATGAAAATGTGTTTTACTTCTTATGTCACTCAAGTACGTAGAATAATAAGAATTAGAGGTTATTGGTCATATAGAAACCTCCTCACATTGATATATAAAGACTAAAACAACAAATGAAAATAATTTATCACCTCAAATAGAACATTAACACTTAACTACATTCAGATATCTAGATTCTCTGTATTCAAAAATGACTCCATATAAATCTTCTTAATAGTTTTATAGGTAGTTTTTATAGTTTTATTTATAAATGTAAATAAAATTATATTTATTTTAATTTCAAATCACAATTGCTACCAATATTACATTATAAGATTAATTAAATAGTTTATTCTTTTTTTCATTATTCTGATCCTATTACTGTCATAAGTATGTCCTTAAAATTAATTTATATGGAAATTTACCAACAAAATTAAAATTAATTTTCAAGGAAATATATTAAAAGAAAGTACCACAAACAGCTATGAAGTTCAAGGATGTAGAAACTAAAGATCCACATGTCTATGTAAATCAAGTCAGTCCAACAAGGTTATACACATATGCTCAAATTTAAATATGATTCAAATTGTGTGGGATATCTTTCCACTTTTATGCAGACGCAGTTTCAGTAGCTATGTTCTTGTTATGTAAAATGATGTATAATTTATACTAAGCCAAGTTATGGTCTTCCGCTGTGTTTACTTTTATACAGACTACCTTTGTACACACTCTTTAATGTTAACCAAAAGAGATTTAATAGAGCTATATTACATAATATTACAATTATTACCTAAGAAAACACTAATAAAGATGTGCTCTTCTCTATTCTCCACCCACAAACCCTAGTATCTGCTATATTATAAATTTTAATTCTATAACAGTTAGACTTAAGTGCTGCAATGCATGAAGCATGTTCTATTTCCATTACTCAATATATTGTTTGGACATAAGTAGCTGCATATAATCATATTATTTTTAGTTTCTACAACTTTTTATATACAAAATTTCCAAATTTAGTTTACAAGCATACAGAGGAAAAAAAAATTCACTTCTTCTATGATTAATTTTTAAATCTTATTATTTTGGCCAACCTGTTTAAAGAAACATAGAAAATATATTAAAAAAATGACTGAGCTATTGGGACAGAATGCTTACTTGTTTTATGGCTGTATCTAGAAAAGGTGGTTAATGTTGTTGGCTGAATTAGTGAACTAGAACCACCATTTTTTCAGAGCCTGGGGGTAAATTAAGACAACATTTAGCTCTCATTTATTATCATGCAACAAATTCTCCCAGAGCACACTATTAGCCCTGTCTTTGAATATGTCTCATCTGTTAGCACAGGATGATCTTCTTCCTTCTTCCCCATAATTGTTTCAAAGTGAGCTACCATGTGCTCCACGCTAAACTTTTCCGCAAGTGGTACTATGAAATTGCAAAAGTTAAAGTATTTTCTGCAGTATTTATGTGGATCTTCCTACAAATTTTGAACTGTCAAATGCATCCTTAAATATCTAACTTATCACCATGCAGCAAATTAATAAGTCTACCATGTTCACACATCCCAGCATTTGAAGAATGTATTTTAGTAGAGTAGTAAGCTTTCTTATTAGGCAGTCTCTTTACTGTAGTGCTTTTCTTGCCTAGCCAATAAAATAGAGAAGATGTCAAATTAGATGGTAGAGTCTCAACTCTATACCTTTTCATTCACATTTACAAGCAAAGTAAAAGGAAGTGAGAATGGAATATTTTTACATAAGTGTTCCTAGGTGTTATTTGCAAAATGAAGAGACAGTCTTTTATCTGTTTACAGATTAATAATTTCGTTTAGTAATGTTTTGGTAAACAATAAAATATTATTCAGGCTTAAAGGTAGGGAAAAATTTGAATGAATTAGCCATAGTCACTAAATAAAGAGATGTTGAAGAATACATATCAATCACAGAATGAAATAGTAAATGATAACCTTATAATAAAATTTGTAGGATAGTATATTCAAGAAAATTAGTGTTGATCTTAGAGAAAGTGAATAGGATGTATCATTTAATGAACATGCTTCAATGTGAAAAGTTTGACTGTCTGGAAATGAATACTATAGTATGATGGTTGGGGAGTACTGCATATATAAAATCATGTAGAACTTTACTTATCATGATGTAAATGAATACTTTATATTTTATAAATATAAATATATATTATGAAACATATATTTTTATTGTGACATTTGGTTTTATTTTTATTTCAAATGTTAGTCCCTGGTACTTCCCTCTAAAATTCCCTATTCCATAAACCTCCTACCCTAGCTACTACAAGAGTTCTCCCTCACCTACCCACCCACTATCACCTCACTCCCCTGACATTTACTTACACTGGGGCATTGAGGCATTCACAGCACCAAGGCCGCTTCTCCAATTGATGTCAGCTATGCCCATCCTCTGCTACACATGCAGCTGAGCCATGGGTCCCTTTATGTCTTCTTTGGTTGATGAGGTAACCCCAGTCCCAAAGAACACATGGTTTCCAATCACTGGATATGGATATTAGCCTCAAATCTCAGAATATCCAAGATACACCACAGAATATAGAAGTTTTAAGAAGAAAGAAGACCAAAGTGTGGTGTCAGTTCTTCTACACACTTGATCTTAGCGCCAAAAAGGCCTAGAAGTGATTTCAGTTCTTCTTAGAAGGGGGAAAGGATACTGACAGGAGGAAATATGGAGACAAAGTGTGGGATCAGAGAACTAAGGAGAGGCACATCCAGAGACTGCCCCACCTGGGAACTAACCCACATACAGATACCAAACAGACATTATTGCAGATGCCAAGAAGTGCTGCTGACAGGTTTGATATACAGTCCTGAGAGGCTCTTCCAAAGCCTGTCGGGAATGGCTAGATGTGGACGCCACAGCAGTTGGACTGAGCATGTGTCCAAAATGGAGTGAGTTAAAGACCGGAGTTGAAGGGTTTGCAACTCTTTTTTCTTTTCTTTTTTCTTTTTCGGAGCTGGGACCCAATCCCAGGGCCTTTGTGCTTACAGGGCAAGCGCCACCACTGAGCCAAATCCCCAACCCTGCAACCCTATAAGAAGAAACATATCAACCAACCCATCACCCTAGAGCTCCTAAGGACTAAACCACCAAACATATCTTTAAAGAAAATTATTGAGGACCCCATAGGTACAGCAATGCCAACCAACCAGAGCTTCCAGGGACTAAACCACTATCCAAACCACTAAACCAATTATACATGTACTGACCCTGACCCAACTGCATATGTAGCACGGGATAGCCTAGTAAGAGCACCAGAAAGGGCCATTGGCGCTTATCAAGACTGAACAAGTGAACATGGAGTAGTTGAGGGACGGTATGGGGGAGGATGGGAGGAACACCCATAGGAGAAAGGGGATGTGTGGGTTTAGGGGGATGTTGCCCACGAAAACCAGGAAAGGGGAATAACAGCTGCAAAATGTAAATAAGAAATACCTGGTTAATAAAGATGAAAAAAATAAAAAGAAATTGGTTTTAGGCTTGTGCAAGAGACTGTTATTTTTAACTATCTTATTCTATGCAAAAGGGCATTATTGAAAATCAATGAAGTTAAGGACTGGAACTTTCACTTGTCTCAATGGATATTTAAAATCTATAGGTATTCGAACTACTCAGAATATTGGCAGTTGTCTTTGAGTTTACTTTGAAACAATATCTGAGTGGTATTGCATTGTGCAAATGTACCACATTTTCTGTATCCATTCCTCTTTTGAAGGACATTGCCTATTCCAGCTTCTGGCTGTGATAAATAGGACTGCTATAAACATAGGAGTAGTTAATATGTCCTTGTTACATGTCATATTATATTTTGGGTGTCTAACTGGAGTGATATATCTGGGTTCTCAGGCATGATACGTTCACCCCTCAGGAACCACCACAGAATATTTCAGAGTGGTTGTGGCTCAGCTTCAGTAATCTGATCTGCAAATGGAGGAATGTCTCTACCCCTATACATCCCTCACTAGCACGCCTATCGCCTGAAGCTTGATCTTAGCCTTCTGACAAGTATGAGTAGGAATATCAGGGTTACTTTGATTTGCATTCTTGAAGACTAAGGATCCTGAAGATTTTTAGGGTGCTTCAGCCATTCAGTATTCCTGAAGGAGAATTCTTTTTGTTTAGCTCTGTAAATAGGATTCTTTGATTATCTGGGGTTCAACCTTGAGTTCATTGTACGTATTAGAGTATTAGCTTCTCTATTGGATGTAGATTGGTCATCAAGTATTTTCCTCATCTGTTGATTGTCGTTTTTCCTATTGTCAGTGTCTTTTGCTTTAAAGAAGCTTTGCAATTTTAAGGAGCCATTGTAGATTCTTGATCTTAGAGAATAAGCCATTGGTGTTCTGCTCAGGAAATTCTCTCTGTGCTCCATGTGTTCTAGGGCTCTTCCGCACTTTTCTCTTCTTATTAGTTTGCGCATCTGGTTTTGTGGAGATGCTCTTGATCCACTTGGACTTGAGCTTTGTACAAGGAGATAAGAATGATTCAATTTGCATTCTTCTATTGCTGACCTTCAGTAGTAGAAATAAGTGCCATTTGTTGAAAATTCAGTCTTATTCTTATGGATAGTTTTAGCACCTTTTTTTCAAATAACAAGTGAGCATAGGTGTATGATTTATTTCTGTCTTCAATTCTATTCCATTGGTCCACTCTGCCTATCCCTGTACCAATACAATGCAGTTTTTTTATTTTTGTTTGTTTGTTTGTTTGTTTGTTTGTTTGTTTTAATCAGCGATTGCTCTGGTAATACAGCTTGAGGTCAGGGATGCAGGATTGCCCCAAAAGTTCTTTATTGTTGGTGAATATTTTGATATCCTGGGTTTTGCTTCTTTCAATGAATTTGCAAATTGTGTTTTCAGACATCAATTATGAAGAATTGAGTTGAAATTTTGATAGATTGCATTGAATATGTAGGATTGCTTAGCAAGATGTCTATTTTTATTATATTAATACTGCCAATCCATGAGCATGGGAAATCTTCCATCTTCGAGATCTTCTGATTTCTTTTCACAGACTTGAAGTCCTTGTCAAACAAATCTTTCACTTGCTTGGTTAGAATCACACCAAGGTTTTTTTATTATTTGGGGCTATTTTATCATTTCAGAACAATGTTGTTTTCCCACTTTTTCTCAGTCTTTTTTTATCATTGAGTAGAGGAAGGTTACCATTTAATATTATATCCACCACTTGGGCTGAGCTTTGTTTTATCAGCTGTAGGAGTTCTTTTGTGAATTTTATAGTCACTTAATTATAATATCATATGTTCTGCAAATAATGGTATTTTGACTTCTGCCTTCAAATAAGAATCCTTTGGTCTTTTTTTTTTTGTTGTTGCCTAATTCCTGGCTAGGGAATCTGCTACCTTCCATACTGAGCAAGTAGGGAAAGAGTGCACAGTCTATTTATTTCGATTTTAGTGGAATTGTTTCCACTTTTCTCCACGAGTTTGATATTGGTTACTGGTTTGTTGTATATTGCTCTGTATTTATGTTTAGGCGGGCCTTGAATCATCAATTCTTCCAAGAATTCACACAAAGGGTGATGAATTTGGTCAAGTGCTTTCAGCATCTTATGAAATGATAATACATTATTTTTGAATTTATATAATAGTGGATTACATTGATTTGATTTCCATATATTGGAACCATGCCTGCATCCCGTGAAGAAGCTTCCCCTCAATTGTTCATGGTGAATGATCATTTTCTATATGTCCTATTTCGTTTTCAAGGATTTTATTGAGTATTTTTGCACTGATATTCATAAGGGAAATTGGTCTGAAATTTTCTTTCTTTGTAGAGACTTTGTGTGGTTTAAGTATAAGCATAATTGTGGCTTCGAAGAACTAATTGGGTAGTGTTTCTTCTGTATCTATTTTGTAGAATAGTATGCGTTACACTGGTTTTAGGTCTTCTCTGAAGGTCTGATAAATTTCTGCACTAAATCCAACTTGTCCTGAGCTTTCTGTGGTTGGAAGACCTTTACTACTGCTTCATTTCTTTTATGGGGTATGGACTGTTAAGATGGTTAATTCAACCAGATTTTAACTTTCGCATCAGGTATCTGTCTAGGAAAATTGTCCAATTCCTCCAGAATTTCTAGTTTTGCTGTATTACAAGCTTTTAGTAGGATTCATATTTTTTTGAATTTTCAGGTTCTGATTTTGTCTGTTTTTCATCTCTCTAATTTTTAAAATTTGGCTACCTGCTTGCATATGTTTCTCATTACTTGGCTAATGGTTAATTTTGGAGAAGGTGCTGAGAAGAAGGTATATTCTTTTGCTTTAGGATGAAATTTCTATACATATCTGTTAAATCTATTTAGTTCATAACTTCTGTTAATTTTACTATGTCTCTGTTTATTTTCTGTTTCCATGATCTGTCCATCAATAATAGTTCCCCACCATTATTGTTTCAGGTGTAGTGCATATTTTGAACTTTAGTACGTTTCCTTTTGGATGTGGGTGCCTTTGTATTTGAGTATATAGTTACTAGAATTGAGAGTTCATCTTGTAAATTTATTTTGATGAATGAATTGTTTTCCTTATCTTATTTGGCAACTTTGGTTAGAAAGTAGCCTTTATTCATTATTAGAATGGTTACTCCAGCTATTTCTTTGGGACCATTTGCTTGAAAAAATTTTCCAGCCTTTACTCTTAGTTAGAATCTGACTTGTCACTGGAGGTTCATTTCAAGTGCCAGCAAATGCCAGGTTCTCTTTATGTATCCAGTCTCTTAGTCTATGTCTGTTTATTGGGAATTTTGAGCCAATTGATGTTAAGAGACATTAAGGAATACTGATCATTGTTTCCTCTTATTTTGCTGTTGTTAGAAGTGGATTTATTTTTATGTAAAGGTGTTACACATACTTCTTTACAAATAGTTTTACGAAGTATGTCTGTTTTTTTGTTAGCTTTTAATTCTCAAAGAGATGTATGGATGCTTTATTGGACACATGGTATGACTCAAATTATCACCAGGAAGTTTATGAAATTGTGTTGCTCTTAAAATGTCCTAAAATAAACTTTTGGGTCAGACTGAAGTTTGAGCCAACACTGGTTACTTACAGAAAAAAAAGTGGATTTATATTTATGACTATCTTCTTTTTGGGTTTGTTGCAAGATGATTACTTTTGTTTTTCCAGGTAGTAGTTTCCTTCCTTGTGTTGGAGTTTTCTATCTACTATCCTTTATAGGCTCAAATTTGGAAAGAAGGCCAGGTTTGTTGAATATTTTGTTTTCCATCTATAGCACTTAGAGTTTTGTTGAATATCATAGCCTGGGCTGGCATTTGCTTTCTTTGGGACTGTGTGGGCGACATCTGTCCAGGATCTTCTGGCTTATAGTCTTGCAGGTTGCCAAATCTCAGGTAATTCTGACAGGTCCACGATAAGTTACTTGACCTTTTCCATTACTGCTTTTAATATTCTTTCTTTGTTTTGTGTATTTGGTGTTTTGACTGTCCAGGAGGGATTTCTTCTGGTTCAATCTGTTTGGTTTGGTAGGCTTTTGTATGTTAATGGGCATCTCTTTCTTATAAGTTTTCTTCTGCGAATTTACGAAGAGGCTTTATTGGCCCTTTAAATTGGAAATCTTTGTTCTCTCTTTCTCTATACCTATTTTCCTTTTTAACGGTCTTGTATTGTGTCTTGGATTTCATTTGATTTAGGAGTTTTTGTTGGTATTTCTTTGATCATCAAAATAATGTTTTCTATATCTTTGCCTGTGAGATTTCTTCAATCTCTTCTCTATTTTTTGGTTATGCTTGCATCCAAGTCTCCAGTTTCTTTCCTATTTTTCTATCTCCTGAGTTGTCTCCCCTTGTGATTTTTTTTATTGTTTCTATTTAAAATTTTAGATCCTGGAAATGGTTTTGTTCAATTCTCCTGTTTGATAATGTTTTCTTGTCCTTAAGGAATTTTCTTTCTTCTTTAAGTGCTTCCAATTTGTTTACCTTGTTTTCTACTGTATTTCTTAAGAGAGATATTTATGTACTTTAAAGTTCTCTATCATCATTATGAAAATATGATTCTAAATCCTAATCTTGCTTCTGATGTGTTGGAGTATCCTGAACTTGCTGTGGTAGAAACGCTGGGTTCTGATGATTCAAAAGGTCTCTGTTGCACTTTCATTTCTTAGGTTCTTACGCTTGCCTCTTTACCATCTATTTATTTTTAATGTTAGCTAGTCTTTTCTGTCTCCTGAAAGGAGCTTGTCCCTCCCTTAGGGCCTGTGAGCCTGTGATCTTAGGAGTCAAGTGCTCTGGGAGACCAACTTTTCTCATGGCAGGTTTGAGGTCTGGAGGCTGTGGGATAGCCTTTAGGGGCTCTGGGTGCATATGGAGATCTGAATTCATAATAGAGATTCAAAGTGAGTATCATACTGAGAATATTTTTCTCTATACAGTAGATTATATTATTTATCTACTACTTCTGATTGGCAACTTCAAAAAGAATAATAAAGCTCATTTATGAGTATGTTCATGTGGGAATTTCAGAGACTATTAAATTGCTAAGCCTGACCCACTAATTAACACTTTAATGAGCAGAAGGATGAAAGTGTGAAGATGTATAATAAATGTGATGAACTTTCAGAATTGAGGGTTGTTTCTGATAACCATTTAGTTTCTATTTTTATCTTTTTCCTACCAAATTCCAGTAAAATTCAATTAAATCAGTAGATTTTTTTTTTCTACAAACCCTCTTTTAGACTCTGCTACATCTTAGGCCCACAATTTTGGAACAAGCCTATGGACCAAACCTTTGAACTATCTATTAATACAAATCCTTTCTTCTTTAGTCAATTTTTATCAGGCATTTGTCAGAGAAATAAAGTCTGCCTTTCTATTTTCTTATTTTTTGTTATTTTTTATTAATCATTAAATTTGTTTACATCTCAAATGATATCCCACTTTCTTGTTACCCCCCCACCAACTCCCCATACCACATCCACTCTCCTCCCCCTTTGCCTGTATGAGGGTGCTCACCCACCTACCCACCCCCTCCCACCCCATCAGGAGCCATCATGCCTCTGGGGCATCAAAAGCTCTCAGACCAAGGGCCTTCCTCCTGTTGCTGTCAGGCAAAGGCCATCCTCTGTTACATAATATCTGCAGTTATGGATCCTGCCAGGTACACTCTTTGATTGGTGGTCTAGACTCTGGGAGAACTGGGTGGTCAGGGCAGCCTATGTTGTTCTTCCAGTGGGGTTGCAGTGCCCCTCTGTTCCTTCATACTTCCACCAGCTCTCCCACTGCCGCGCCCAACCTCGACCAGCAAGGAAGACACGACCACAGGAGATCTTCTTCAAGCAATTTTACTCAGGAACCTTGATACAATCTTCTGACCTCCATCTCTTCTGACTCTCTCCCTCCGGGGAACGCCCTGCACCACACTTAAATAGCTAGCACTGGCCAGTCCTAGCAAGCCATGTGGGTCATGTAGATAGGCTGTCACTATGTGGAAGCTAGCAGGCCAGGCAGACATAGCCAAATAAGGACTTGTTTACTGCAAGGAGCGCTCACAGTTGGGAGGGTGGAAGGCAGAAACGAGCGCCATTTTTTAGGCTCAGCATGTTGCAGCTCTCTACATCCCACCAGGTTCCCTGAGCTCAGTCTGATGGTTGACTCCAAGCATCCACATCTCCACTGGTCAGTTATTGGCAGAACCCTCCCAAGGAACATGCCACACCAGGCTCCTGTCAGCAAGCACCTCTTCACAACAGCAACAGTGTCAGGTTTGTTGTATATAGGCATGATGGATCCCCAGGTAGGGCAGTCAGTCCCTGGATGGCCCTTCCTTCAGTCTCTTCTCCATTTTTTGTCTCTGTCCTTCCTTTGGACAGGAACATTTCTGAAATAAAAACTTTGAGATGTTTGGGAGGTTCCGTTTCTCGACCCGGGACCTTGCTTATCTACTGAAGGTGGTCTCTACAGGTTCTGTCTCCCCCTTTTCCATGAAGTTAGGCTAAAGTCATCCCTGTTGGGTCCTGGGAGCCTCATGTTTCCCTGGTGTCCGGGACTCTTCGTGAGTATCCCCAATTACTCATCCCCCTGCTACATACTTTTGTTTGATATCCTGACCCTCTGTACCTCTCTCACATCCCATGTAGTTCCTGATACTGCCCCCTTATTTTCTCACCTTCCTCTCTCTCATAAGTTCCTTCTTCCTCCACCTCCTGTGATCATCCTGTTCCTGCCTCAGTGCATCCACACCCTGATATTCCTTCCTTCTAAGCTCCATATGGTTTGTGGGTTATATCATGAGCATTGTGAGCTTCTGAACTGACAACCAGTTACAAGTAAATATACCATGTGTGTTCTTTTGGGTCTGGGTTACCTCAAGATATTATTTTCTAGTTCTATCCTAGTTCTTGCCTAAGAATCTCATGTATTTACTGTTTTCAATAGGTGAGTACTACTCAATTGTGTAAATATAGTATATTTTCTGCATTCATTCTTCATTGAGAGACATCTGGGTTGTTTCCGGCTCCTGGATATTATAAATAAGAGTGATATAACAAGTGCATAAAGTTGTACAGATTGTTATCAGTGACTATTCTGGTTTAGTAAGTAGGTATGCCACTATTGCACCCATAGAGTTATTTTAACATGCTGGTTGTCAATGTACTTCATTGGAGTCATAAATCAGTATGAGAACTGAAAAATTCAATCCTTTGGAAGCTGCATGTTCCCTATTTTTATTATGAAATGTAATCCTCCACAAGCAGGGATTCAGGTTATTCTAACTCAACAGCCTCTGAGCTCTATATCTGAAGTTCTTGCTCTCCTTATCAATACGGACTTCCCTTCCATCCTCTGGATAACCAGAGTCAGTAGCAATAAGCTGTAGGTTTTAGGATTCTCAGAGACACCATTAACCAACAATTCAAAAGAGTGTTTGTCATGTCTTGTATTGAGGTTTTTGTTAAGCAGTTCTTGGGCCTTTGATAGAATAACATCCACTTTGATGAGGACTGTTCATTAAATTATAAATGTTCATATAACAACTGAATAATGTGTATTATAAATTTTATTTATTTTTTACTCCAGTAGATTATACCATGAAAGATCCTGGGTTTTTTTTGACATGTATATTATTATTTTGCTTCCCCCTAGTTTTCTACTGTATGTACATTCCTCTCTCTTTCCTAAGAAGTCACATTTCCATTTTCCCTTATCAGATCAATTGTATTCTACCATTCCCTTTTATTTTTCTACCCACCTCTCTTCCCTTCTTTAAGTAATCAACCTTTTCCCATTCCTCTACAGAGCCTTTTGAAAGATAATGGAGAGATATGATACTTCACTTCACCAATTGAATGTGATATGAAACCGAGTTATTATTATCTCTTTTATTTAAGCAGTTTATAATATTACTTTCATGACATACATTTATCACTGATAGTATCTTAATATTAGAATGTTTTAACAACAGGGATATACATTTTTTCAGACAGCTATTATTATAGATATGTGATTCAATTTTCAAACTAGTGTTATGTTACATACAGAGCTTCTTAATTTCAAAAAATATTTAATATCAACCATTTATGATCTTACAAGTCAAAGTTTATTTTGTTTACTCTAAAGACTCTCATGTTCACTAACAAAATAGTCTATACTCTTTTATAATCATGAAGGCATCAATTTTAATATGCTCATATGGTTTCTACCATCAATTTTATTGATTTCTAGTCTTATGACAAATGCTAAGTGATCATCTGGTGTTATATCCTAATGAAATTTTCATTCTTCATTGCAAAGAAAATTAATCTAAAACGCCAGCTAAAATTTCTAATCCAAAATTAAAATTTCACAGTAAATATATATATATATATATATATATATGTGTGTGTGTGTGTGTGTGTGTGTGTGTGTGTGTGTGTGTGTGTGTGGTCATATTCTGGAGATTTTTGTGACATGTCATGTTGTTTCGCTGGAGATTGAAGAAATCAGTTATATCACAGTTGTGATTCTTGACCCTAATTGTTGAGATGAAAGTGAATGCATTCAAATTAGTTACCCCAATACTACTTGCTTAGCCCCATAAAAGTCTTACTGAATAATCAATGTTTAACTGACAGATGTTGTAAGCCTATTGTAGTGTCCGTAATTAATGAGTCTCATTTACATTCTCGAACATAATTATGTTTTTTAGAGTGATTGCATTAAATTTTTTAGTTTCTACTAAAAATAAAATCCTGATGACATTTACAGTAACTATATAGATATACAATTTAAACTTTTAGCGTATATTGACATCCGACAATCTGTTACCCAAATACTTTTTACATGTATGGATCTATTTTATGAAGAAACATAATAGGAAAATGAGTACTGCTTTTCACAAATTTAATATAATATCATATTTATAAAAAGTATCTGTATGAGGAGGTGAAAGTCCATATATGTTACGACATATGCATCATTACATTTGTAAAGGTTTTGGCAGGGTGCATGGGTGTTTGTGTGTATACGGAGGCCAGAGGAGATCAGCAGGTCTCCTCTATTAGTTTTTATCTTAAGATTTTTTAAATTCTTTTTACACACCAAATTTTATTTCCCTCCTGGTCCACCCTCTGACTGTTCCACATCCCATACTTCCCCCTGTTCCCCTGTCTCCACAAGAATGTCTCCACCTTACCCACTGCACTAGACCTCTAAACTCCTTGAGGTCTCCATTTTCAGACTTGAGGGTTAGGTGCATCTTCTCTGACAAGAATGACTGCCTAGACCCTAAAGACCCAGGAGTCCTCTGTAGACCTGTCTCTTAAGATTTTGAGACAAAATTACTCACTGAATCGAAGGTTGGTGTTTATGCTAGAATTATGGACCATGAACTTTCTGAGCTCAGCCTGTCTCTGCCTTCCTGAGGCTAGGGCAATATCCATTTTGCAGACATGGCCATGAGTATTTGAAAGCAGGTCTTTGTGCTTTCCCAAAAAGCACTGTTGCCCAGAAAGCTATTTTCACAAAATCCATAATTATTAGTGTTTTAAAATTCAGGATATAAGGCTAAAATTATAATTCTCATTATTGTCCCTCTGTCTGTCTACTGCTAGAATCCATAAACAACATCCGAGGATTTGTTTCATATGCTTAAAAGAACAATATAATTACTTCTCAATTTAATTATGAAATTAATTCTAACACATGTGCATTATGGTAAAGTTATCTGATGCAAGTAATAACTTTTACATATTCATACTATTATATCCTTGCATACCTTGCTTGGTCACTTGTGAGGTTTTTTTTTCTTTTCCATGTGTATATTATCAATTGGATATCTCCTGAAAACCAAACTACTAGCTTTTCAAGAAAGTTTTATTTATTTCATTGATTAATTTCACACACCAAACAACATTGCATATAATTGTAGACATATTTTCAGGAAAAGAGAAACAATAATTATAAAAGTCTCAAGCAGGAAACATTAAATATCATTTTAGATTCACTGTTAGTGATAATTTTAATAATTGATAATTGGCAGATGAATTGTGTCAGTTCATTTAGAAAGTAGTTCTAATGAGTTGCCAAAATAAAGAGATAGTAGTGATCAAAGAAATGAATCAGAACAATTATTTCTTTCCTTATCATATGAATGTATAAAGTGGTATTTCTGAATATTTCTAATCAAAATTGTTGTTATTATTTCTTATGATTTGTGCTACTAGACATTGAACCTATGACCTCCATACAATGCTATTTGGGACTACTGGTTTAATTTAATATCAAATTTCAAATTTTATTTAGAAGTCTCAGATAAGTATTATCAAGATATAAAGGATGTACTTACATAACAAATCAATTAATTTTAAAACAATGAAATTGTACTTTTAAATCTTGGATTTTTTTATTAATCATTTTGTTTACATTTCTAAAATGAGATCCCCTTCCCATTTACCCCAACAGACTTCCCCATCACATCCCACTTTCCCCCTCCCCATTGCCTCTATGAGGGTGCTCCTTCACCCACGTACCCACTCCTGCCCTCACTACTCTAATATCCCCCTACACTGGGGCATCAAACCTACACAGGACCAACGGCCTCTCCACCCATTAATGTCAGATGAAGCCATCCTCTGCTTCATATGTACGTAGAGCCATGGATCACTCCATCCTATTTGGTTGGTGGTTTAGTCCATGGGAGCTCCAGGGGGTCCAGTTAGTTGATATTTTTGTTCTGCCTATGGGGTTGCAAGCCCCTTCAGCTTATTCAGTCCTTCCCCTAGCTCTTCCATTGGGATCCGTAGGCGTTCCTTTGGATCAAAACTCTGTGACTGTCATTTTCCACATTTTTAAGTGATAATGTAATGAGAGTTGAGAAGCCAAATTATTGAAAAGACATTTAACCGGGCAAGTTACACTAACTAAGCTGATACATTCTTAAAATAGGAATTGCCATCTGTTCACAGTTTCTAAGGGCTGAACTATTGGAATTGAGCCAGTTGTAAAGGGAAAACTGATGTGATAGTGAAGACCTACACCGTGAAAGAAGTACTTTACATTCCATTGAGCATTCAAAAGAATGCCTAAATCATGGAAACCATTCAATTTTAACACCACATATTGTGCTTCCTTTGAAATTCCATTGAAACATCAGAACTGGTCTAATGTCTGTAAATCAACAGGCGATGTCTTGACCACAAATACAACATTTTTAATATCCGCTCCAAATATTCCTAACCATAATTGCTTATTTTTTGTTTTGCTTTATTGCTATTATTTCTAAAAATGCTTGAGCATTATATATAAACAAAACGAGAGTTCACACGTGGGATGAAATTTCATTGCACCTGAACATGAAGTTTAAATTTATAGAATATTTCTCAATTCTGATTGACAGCTATATAACCAAATTGCAGCGTAGCTTATCAATACATACAGTAATAGGCTGTGATATATATTGCCGAGTCACCCTTACATATTAAATGACATATGATGAAGGTTCATCCATTTTGGTTAAGTAAATAATGTTTGTATAATACAAATATGAAGGCTCTATGTATCATTTTAGGAAAATAGGTCAGACAGACTTCTAGCCAATTTAAAAATATTCTTTGAACTTTCCTGATTTTTGCTCTGTCTTTGTATGTACTCACGTTTAGCCTGATTGGCAAATATTAAACTAACCTAAAAGTGGTAATTCAGGAATAGACAGAAATCAGACTGTTTATCGATGTACAGATATAAAATTGTCAAAAAAGGCGGGAATAAAATCTGGAGTGTAAAAATAAATAATAAATAAATAAATAAAAACTAAAATCCTCTGACACAATATTTAATGTCTTCAACTCTGCTGCTGGGACGAGCATATATTTGATGTACACATAGAATCAATGGACTCATTCTATAAATCTTATTGGAAAAAGTGTCTGTCTTATATCATGCCAAAGTACTTTGGAATTTTTACTGCATCTCTCTTAACTTTTTCTTTTATTCCTTAATTGAGATCCTTCTTCTTTTTTATTTGGATTTTTCTCACATTTAAAACTGATTAAAAGAAACAAAATGACTAGGCATTCTAGGTCTCCCAGATATCAAAACTCAGGTATGGATAATGTTGTCCTATTTTCAGCAACCATAATCTATCCATGTGTGATGCCTGTTGTTGGTTCTTAACTTGACTAACATCTGGAATTAACTAAACCCCAAAATTAAGGTTACACCTGGGAGAGATTTTTTTAATTAATTTGAGGTAGTATGATACACTTCGAAATCAGATCATTCAAGTAGGACACACCTTTAATCCAAATCTTTTTGAAATTCACGTCTAACTTGGGCCACATCTTTTTCTAGAAGGTTATATAAGGACAGAGAAGAAGGAATCTTTTGCACTTTTCCTACCTGCTTTTACCTTACTAGCCGGTTTATTCCTTCATTGGCATTTAAGCCTTTTTCTTTGGGATTCTAGTGTATATTGAAGATTATCTGAGACATCCAAACTTCTAGACTGAGCAACTATTAGATTCTTAGACTTTCCTTTCACAACCAGCAATTATTGGATAAGCAGGACTGAAACGTGCAAGTCATTATAGTAATGTCCATATCTATCTATCTATCTATCTATCTATCTATCTATCTATCTATCATCTATCTATCTATCTATCTAGATCTATATCATCTATCTCTATAACTATATCTATATATGTCCTACTGTTCCTACTGTTAGGATTCCCAAAAGAATACCAAGCTATTCAATCATAACATATATGCAGAGGTCATAGGTCAGACCTCTACATCTCCCTGATCTCTGTGAATCTCCATGAGTCTGAGTCACTTGATACCCACCCCAATCCAGCCATGAAATCTATTCACTTTCGTAGGGGGATCCCTGTAAGCCCTTGTTTTACTTACCTTTCTAGGCCTGTGATCCGTTACATGGTTGCCTTACAGCTAATATCCACTTATAAGTGAGTATATACCATGTTTGATTTTTCTGGCTTTGGGGTCAGGAGATTATTTTTTTCCTAATTCTCTCTAGTTGGCTTCATGTTTCATGATGCCATTGATTTTTGTAGCTGAGTAAAATTCCACTGTGTAATTGTGCCATATTTTCTTTATCCATTCTTCAGTTGAGAGACATCTAGGTTGTTTTTACTTCTTGGCTACTATGAATAAAGCTGTTCTGAATATAGTTGAACAAGTGTCTTTCTGATAGGATGAAAACTCCTTTGGGTATATGCCCAGGAGTGCTATATATGGGTCCTGAGATAGATTGATTTCCAATTTTCCAAGAAACCACCATAACTTCTAACATGGTTGTAGAACTTTGGACTCCCACCAGCACTAGAAAAGTATTACCTTTTCTCCACATCTGCAACAGCATGAGCTGTCACTTACATTTTTTATGTTAGCCATTCTGACAGGTATAAAATGGAATCGCCCGATCTTTAGTTTTGATATTCATTTCAGCACTTTCAAATTCATCCTGCTAAGTTCAAGAACACTCTTCAACAATCCTTGGTGAGCTCTTAATTTAATATGTTTTCACTATTATTCACAATTTGTTCATGTTAACTTTCCTATTTAATTTACACCAAAAAGATACTAATATTTTCTGAAGTAGCAAGAAGATATTTTGAGATTACATATTACTTTAATTATGATTTTCCACAAAAAAAAAAACCCACTGGATTTCACTGTTTCTGAGAAGAAAGATGTTGGAAAGGAATCTAGTTTTTGGTGAGTATTTAACAAATGAAGTCAATTGCATCCCTGCTTTCTTCGGTCACTTCAAATTTTACATTTAAGCTTGGTTCAGAGCAAAACATATAGGTTTTTGCATAGGTTTCGTGCAGGAAAGAGCATATCTAATATAACAACATTTAATATATTTTGAAAGAGCATATATATTTCATGTCTAGTGAATCTCCAATGGCTTCTATGAATGGAAGGAAAGTTGATGAGAAGAGAAAGGAAACTATGGATTAAAAGCAACATTGGACTTAGACTTTGGTCATCAAGGCCTGTTCTCATATATTATCATCTCAACATGACTTTATTAGTTCTTATATTACCTACATGATATAAGTCAGAAAATTGTGATGAATTAAAATTATAAAATGAAATGTGCTTCCTGAAAATTTACATGATAATTTACATATTAAATTTTACACAGTAAATTACACATTAAATTTATGCATTAAAACATACCTTTTTTAATTAAGCAGAATAGGTAGGTTAATTTTGAGGGCTCAGTGAATAATGACACTTCTCATCAAGCCAGATTTTCTGAATTCAATTCATTGATACGGTAAGAAAGTAGTGATTCCTAAAAGTTGTCTATTTGACATCCATAAGTGCTGTGGCACACACACAAACACACACGCACGCACACACACACACAGACACACACACACACACAGACACACACACACATGCGCGTGCGCACACACACACACAGTTCTAAGTTAATTAATTTATAGAGATTTAAAGCCTTATAATAATAAAATTATGAACTACAACTTTTACCTAGGAAAGTCGGTATAAGTAAAAAAGATGAGGGATATGGAAAGAGCTTTACTTCATCTGTAAATTATTATTAGCTTTTAAGAGAGTTTATACTTTTAAGAGGTTTTAGTGATCCATTAGTTAACATTACAAGGTTTGGGAAATTAAATAACAGTTTAAAATTTTGTTCAGGATATTGTTGGCAATGTGAAAACATGGGGATATTTTCCTTTGAAGAAAAGTATAATTTAGCATACATTATAATTTCATCTTTTAGTAAAACTAAGGAAAAATGATAGCAATTTTATCTTTATCTTCTTATACTTTCCTAGAATTAACTCTAAGTTGGCAAAATAAATAGAAGATGATAATTCTGTGAACTTGAAATAAAACAACTATTGGGAAAAAAAGAGTATAGATAGTCAGCTTTGTAACCCTGGAGTCATATGAGTCTTATCTCTGTGATTTGCCTTTTATCTGTGATTTATCCTTCATATTGTGGGTTCAGGTTAAAAATAATTTTAAAAATGAATTCAGTGTGACTTCTTTATTTTGGGCTCTGTGATTCTTTATTCAAAGAAGAAGAATTAAGGCCAAATATTTTTGCTTTGCAGTTTTACAACATTCTACCTTGAATTTCCTACAAATCTTATCCCTTTCTTTATAATCTTCCTAAAGCCTGAGCATGGCTGAAGAATAAAAACTTTAATATAAGGAAAAGCCTTTTCCAATGGGCATTGTTAGAAAAAAATCTGTTCTTTACTATATTCTGTTATGCATATCAAACAACTGCTATAGAAAGAAACTGGAACTGTACAAATCCTGGGCAGTGTTCATCTTTGGTGCCTATTTGACAAATAACTTACATAGGACATGATCCTGGCAAAGCAATGCACACTATTAAGTATTTCTATGAATGTATATGATCATTATGATAATCTATCCACCACCATCAGCTTGTACAATACTCTTTCTCTGCAGTCTTTACAATGATAAATTGTTTCACTGAATCTTCAGGAAGTCTTTAACCATATAAACACTAGTACAGAGCATAGGGAGAGAAAGGTTGCACACATAAACTAAAAGTTTACATTAAAGGGACCTAATTTTGTCCATATTGCTTCATTCAGGAAACATATGTAGACCCGATACTCATTGATAAGTGGCTATTAGCCCAAATGTTGAATTACCGTGAGATGCCTAGAACAAAATGAAACTCAAGCCGGAGGATCAAAATGTGAATGCTTCACTCCTTCTTTAAAAGGGGAACAAGAATACCCTTGGCAGGGAAAAGAGAGAGGCAAAGATTAAAACAGAGACTGAAGGACACCCATTCAGAGCCTGCCCCACATGTGGCCCATATATATACAGCCACCCAATTAGACAAGATGGATGAAACAAAAAGTGCAGAAGTGTAGGATCGCTCCTGAGAGACACAGCCAGAATACAGCAAATACAGAGGTGAATGCCAGCAGCAAACTACTGAACTGAGAATAGGACCCCCGTTGAAGGAATCAGAGAAAGAACTGGAAGAGCTTGAAGGGGCTCTAGACCCCACAGGTACAACAATGCCAAGCAACCAGAGCTTCCAGGGACTAAGCCACTACTCCAAAGACTACATGGACTGACCCTGGACTCTGACCTCATAGGTAGCAATGAATATCCTAGTAAGAGCACCAGTGGAAGGGGGAAGCCCTGGGTCCTGCTAAGACTGAACCCCAGTGAACCAGACTGTTGGGGGGAGGGCAGCAATGGGGGGAGGGTGGGGAGGGGAACACCCATAAGGAAGGGGAGGGGGGAGGGGGATGTTTGCCCGGAAACCGGGAAAGGGAATAACACTCGAAATGTATATAAGAAATATTCAAGTTAATAAAAAAAAAAAAAAACCGAACCTGGTGTTCTGTGAAATGGCTCTTGGTAACAAAGGATTTTACCTGTATGTGAAAATTGAGGACTGGATTTGTTCAATATATGCTCATAACCATTTGAAATGCTTTTTATATGCAATGATTGAATCTTCCTTAACCCTCTGTGTTGCTGAATTTAATGGTTAACTATAACTCTAAAAGAAATTAATGCAGTTACTCTTTTGCTCTTCATCTGGGTTTGGTATTACACATGGGTTTTATGCATTTTAAGCCTTTTCTCTGTTACTTTAGAGTGTCTCAAATTTTGCCTTTGGTACTAGATGATCAAAGACATAGGAGTTTCATTGTAGAAAAGGTCAGCTTCCTCATGTTAACAACATTCTTGCTACCTTATTGGTAGTTCTCATAGCCAAATAATGATGATTGCTGCCAACCACCATGTGAATGAGCCATTCTGGTAACATTAAGATGCCCACAACTCAGACTGAAATATGGCTGCAACTTCCATGGGGAATCAGCAGCAAAGACTTCCAGCTAAAAAAATCTGGAAACACTAACAAATAGAAACCAGGACTATGCTTCCTGTATTAAATTGGTGATTTTTTTTGTAATTTATTAGAGAAGAATAGAACACAAATATACTATGCAGCAAATTAAAATTTTTAAATTTGCAACTTTGAAATCTGCAACATTCAAAAGTAGATGCTGCAATTCATACAAGCCAATGTCCTAGATTTGAGAGATATAGAGTCTATGGGAAGACAAATAACAAATGTAATACAGGATGTAGTATAGTTCTTCCAACTCTCTGTCTTCAAATGTGGGATACTCGACCTCATCAGATAAGGAGAAAACATTTTAGAGAATTTTCCTAAGTGCTGAGAATAAAAAATAACTCTTTACCTCCACCATCCTAGGTGCTAGAATATTAAATAATAAGTATTAAATAAAAGGATAAGAGTACGATGTAAACAAGACTCACAATAAATGTTCTTCTTAAGGATTGAGAGAATGCTAAGATTTACATCTGCATAAAGAAAAGACATTTGATAGAAGCTTCTGGTAAGTGCCTGAGATGGCACTTGATGTAGAAATCATCAGAGGGAATGATTTGTATTTTTTTCTATTTGAAAGTCAATGGAATTTGGCATGTAGGCTAAAGAAAGTCTGCATTGTTATTATTATTTTCGAAATAATTGCTCCAGAGATAGTCATCCTGCATTAACTCTTGTGTTAAAAACACCTATGTGAGTTGAGATAGCTTCCATTAAACAAGCTTATGATTTGTCTATCTAAATAATTCATTTTATAGTTTCTGCTTCAAGTTGCTGTTGGAATGTCTACCTCAATTTCCCTTACCGGTAGACTAAACCTATGTGGTAAATTTAAGCTCTTTCCTTCTGTTTCATTCTTTGGCCATGTAATTGCCATAACAACAAGATGGACCTAGAACACAGCATAACCACTTCAGTCACTCTACCGTGTTTTCCACATCATTAAAGAACAGTGAACCTCCTTCTGTCTGTGTTATACTCCTGTTGTTTCGGTTGATCTTTTCCAGGCTTTTAAATCTTTCATCTCCTCACTCCCACTGCACTTCACCATGCTTAGTCTTTTGAAGTCAATGTATTCCCCTTCTTTACTTCAATATGAACTAGAGACTGCTATGTGCCTACCTTGAAGGCACGCCCCTTCCCTGCATAGTTCGTTAATGGAGAATCCCTTCCTACCCTTTCAGAGATTTCAGAGATTATCTGTATATCTGTATTTTTAACTGAGGAGGATACATACATTTTCTTGCCAAGACAGGGGAGAGGAATAAAAAGCCCCTCTGAAGACAAGGATATATTCCGAGTTTGTTATTAGAAAATACTCTATGGCAAAGTTAGTAGGAGTTTGCAGTTTTTTTTTTTGTTGTTGTTTGTTTGTTTGTTTGTTTTTGATTTTTTTTAATGGAGGGATTGGTTTCTTCATTCAGAGTTCATGTTCCTCTCTATAATTTAACCCATCACAAACAGTCATTTCACTGGGTCTTTGATGTTGGAGGGTGAGAAGCACAACAGTCACAGGGAGAGATTAAAACACAAGACACTATTTCAGTAGGCATTAAAGTATTCTTTATTTTTTCTTGGGTGTCTCTTGGATTATGTTACCACCTTTGAAAAAATTTCTCTAATAAATCTCCCTAATAAAAATGTTTAAAACTATGGGATTAGAATAGAATCTTAGGTTTTTCTTTGCCTCCCTTCATTCCAGCCCTTTTTGCCTTCCCTCTCTTCCCTCTTTTCCTTTCTTTCCTTTCTCTCCCTTTTCCTTCCTCCCAATTCCCCTCTTGCTCCTTTCTTACTCCTTCATGTGCTTCCACCATGACTCAGGATGCCACCACAGATCACAACAGCAAGGAAAACCTCTTATTATTTGAGATAGCCTCCTTTTACACTGTATTTCTAATACAGTCAATGTGGTGGAAAAAAACAAAATTGTCTATGGGACACAAACTTTATTTGGACACAGTAGTTAAGAAGAAATTATGTTTTATTATCTTTTCTATACTTCCCTTTCATATCCCCCCTTCTAGCTACATTTCTCCCCCATAATTGACACTAAAACAATAACTTTACATGTATAGTAAATGCAATATATTTTTGCATAAATATACCGACTCATTTATGCATACTATTTTATATAAGTGCTGTTGAAAAATAGAAATTAACATTTTCTTGGAGTAGCCCTATATATTTTATATTTATACATACATACATATATATATATACATATATATATTAAAAGGAATTCTTAAAACAAATATTGGATCATTACAAATTAATATATCTGCAAGTATTCGCATGTCAGAATTGTATCTTCATTTTGTTTGCCTTTAAATTACTAATATGTAAGCAGTATTTTAAGACTTTAAATCATTGTATGTGTCTTCTATTCATGTTTTTGTAAAGAGGTAAACATATGTAGTAAAGATCATGCGCTATTTTTAGAAGAATATTTTGATTAGAGATATGTGTGTTGTTTGGGGAATGCACCAGTTATTTGTTTAAAGCCATGTGTTGGGAAATAACTGAACTCATTGCACACTGAATTCTCAATCTGTTGTGATGGAAGTTATAGCTTCTAATAAAATTAACATAATGAATGGGTACTCCAAAGGGGAAAATGATTAATTTAGAGTTCCATAATAATTTAATGATATCACAAAGGACATAACTTAATTGGATTCTTCCTAAAAGAAGCTGGATTTTTACTTATAAATTTAACTTGGAAGGGACAAATTGTTGATAGAGAATATGGGTGCATTGTACGTGTGTGTGTGTGTGTGTGTGTGTGTGTGTGTGTGTGCATGTGTGTGTGTTTTGTGTCTGCATTTGTGTGCTTGTGTGTATATATTTTATATGTAGTCACATATTCATATTCATTTGTATGATTTAGTGTAGCTATCTATACCTATAGAGGCACATGTGTAAGGCTCAGGGCAGTGCCAGATGTCTTTTTAATTATCCTTCATTTTTTTAGAATAGATCTCTCATGGAAGTTAAACTCACAGGTTAGGATAGATTATCCACAAGCCAGCAGGAATAATTTTTATTTACTAAACTCTATGATTGTGGGTGTCTGCTGCTTTGGCTAACTTGTATTGGTGCTACAGATCCATTCTCAGGTTATTATTTTACAATCAATTTATTGTAATTTATTCTCAGGTTATTATTTGCAATCAATTTACAAACTCAACCACTTTCCAAAAACTCATGGTTATTTCTTTACTTAAGCAATATACCTAATATATTTTATAAATTCGTTTTTTTTAATATGAAAATATTTGATAATCCTGTGGTATAATAAAAAGGATGTTATTTTTAATAGAAATTTCCCTATAATTATATGAAATTGAGGGATTACAAAGTTATATCCAAATATTCTAGAAATTAATGGCTTCACAGTGCATGAAAGCCCAAATTATATATTATTGTAATCCAAAAGCAGTGACTTAATTCGCAATAATGATGCTCAGAATAAAAACAAAAACAAAGCTGTAAACATGGTCTAATAAAATAAGTTATCTATTTATTGTGAAAATTTATTCTATATGAATGTTTTGTATGGGTCCCATGGGGTTCCTCTCAGCTCTTTCAGCTCTACAACTGGTCTGTCTTTCATAACTGGGGCTGTTCTCCTGGGATAATCCTGGTGGGTTTAGCTTTTATAGAAAAGAACAGAAGCAACGAGAATATTCAGCCTGATTGGATCCCTACTCCAGAGATTCTGGCTTGTAAGCTGCTCAGGAGGAATTTCAAAATAAACAAAATGCAGGTTTTAGGAAATTTAAGTAAAATGGTCCTGAAAAATCAAAGGAAATTTGCCTCTGCAGTGATACTTTTGCCATTTTAAAATCAGTGTCCTTATCTCCCTACTCAAATCAAATAATTTGGTTTAATAAAAATATATAATTCTCATCCTATTAATGAACTCAGGTATATCATACTTTAATTACATTTTCAATATGTTTGACGCAAGCAAGGTATGTTTTGGACTTAATAAGCTCCTGATGTTATAACTACTTCCGACAATTTTTAATAAATAATGTTTTCTCCTTATAGGAAGAATATTCCATAAAATCTCTAAATAATTGAATAAAAATCTGAAGTACATTGAAACAACATACAAGTAATTATGTATAAGCTCAGAAGTACTATACCAACCTCTGGTATATCTATTATAAAAGCTGATTCTTTTTTATATTTTTGTTTTTGTTTTTGCTTTTTGTTGTTGTTAAGATAGGATGTTATCCAAGGTTGCCAAGTGCTCTATCATTGAAGCATAGAACTATATCCTCTGTCTACTTTATACTTTTAAGAAAAGTTCCCACCATATTGCCAAGTCTGGCCCATATTACCAAGCTTTTGCCCAGGCTGAAATGGAGTCATATGATATACCAAGACAGCTGTGAACAGGGTGTCCTCTTAGCTACTACACTACTTAGAATAATAGTACTCTTTATAATGTCTGGATAAAAATTAACTTTTACACAATAATTTGTCTTGAGTCACTGAGAGTAAATAATATGGAAGAAAAGAATTTTACACTCTGGATGCTTAAAAACATGAGTGCTTGTATTTAACCCTAAAGTGGTTTGGATTGGGAAGAAATGTTTTAGGATTCAATTGGGCTAAATGTGCAATATTTAATCTCTTTAATTCTTTGTATTCTTCCTAAAATGGTACAGTGAGTCTCTGTAGTGTTGCCTAATCAACGTGCACATATCTGGTAGATATTTTTCAGAGTATGTATTTATGAAGTGCCTGACATTGATTTGATTTGTGTTGATGTCACCATTCACGTAATAAATGATAGATGGTTTCTAAAAACAAAATAACCAAACAAACTGTACTGAACCTAACTAAACAGCTTCAAACTGAACTGAGCTCAACTGCATTGCCCTACATTGCCTCAACTTACATCACCTGCACTCAACTGAACCCCCATCCATTTCTGAATCATGCTGTGCCGATCTTAAGAGGCCTCCCTTTTCCTGTCTATTCTCGTGAAAGTTTATGATATTCTATCTCTGGATCATTCTGTCAAATCTTCCTCTGATTCATCATTTTTCTGCCCCTCAACTAGACAACAGGTTTAAACATGACTGATTCTTTCTACGAACTTTACCTTCATTCTTAAGTTTGTGTGTGTGTTAAAGGCTTGTCTGTATTCGAGCCAGAGGGGTTAAAATATTTGGCATGGCTGCATTCCAGCTGGATCGTACAGACTGAGTAGGTTTTTGGATGGAATTGCTTGCCACAGCAGCCATGATACTGGATTAAAATTTCTCTACATATTCTCCTTTCTGTTTAAGCTTAAAATCATACAGTTCAACTATTAGGACAGAAAAAAATTACAGATCCCACAAGCCTAACAGTCTGAATGTACATTTGACAATCCATTGGGGCGATGATTCCTTTCCTAGAGTCCAAGTCCTGATCATCTGTTCTTCAACAAATGTTCATTTCAGAATCAAGGTTTTCACTCTGCCAGTCTGACGAATGATCTGTCCTTCTTCAGCTGGTTTTTAGAGCTGTCTCCACGCAGGGGAATCAGTTTTTTGCATTGTCTGTGTGGCTCTCTTTCTGTCTCTCCTTCCTTGAGTCAAGAAGCAACTTTTGCGTGGATCAGATCTTTTTCAGTTTTGATACTCAGAATGGATACTTAGCCACAAAAATTATTTCTACTAAAGAAAACAAAGGTGAGATTCAATATGCAAAGAAAATATATATTCACATATATATTATATAATATATAATGTGTAAATCAGATATATATATATATATTGTATAGTGCAGTTAAGGCAGTTAAGTTGAGTGCATCTGAGCTCTTTCATATGTGTGTGTGTCTGTGTCTGTGTGTGTGTTTGTGTGTGTGTGTGTGTGTGTGTGTGTGTGTGTATAAACTTAGTTAAGTCTGGCAGTGTTATAGAACAGATCTAAAAAAACAGAAAAATTCAGGTGTCCAAACATCACTGCTCCTACCTTACCTCACTCAATAAAGCATATTTTCAATTTTACCTCAATCTATTTCAAAGTTTCCAGTGTTCTTGTTCAAAAGACATGTCAGTATTTATACTATACACTGATTCCCTTTTAGTGGATGTGAGGATATCTTTTATCGAATTTCCTCCCAAGAGTGAAAGTCTACAAAAAGGAATTTTTTCTGTCAAAGCTGTGTTTGTCCTCTGTCTTAGAAATATTTGGTGTGTGTTCATGGGGATTTCAGTGAGAATAACCATAGAGTCATAAAAGTCATCTCTGTGTTTTCTCCAAATGATGTTATATGCAAACAGTAAACATCTTAAAAATTATTGTATAATGGAAATTTGCCATAAAGTTTCCTGTAAAACTATAGCTATTAAAAATATTTTAAAAATTAGCTGAATTTAACTTCAGATTGGATATGATACTTGAAAAAGGACTGCTAGAGGACCGAGCAACAGTATTTTGATCTCTGTTAAGTTGAATAAATTTTCAGGTTTGGATTTCCAGTCTGCCTAATGAAAATAGGCAGAGAAAGCCATAGATACAAAAAAATTAATCAGCACTGCTAGTAATTAACCAGCCCACATTTTTATTTATTGAACCAAGAAAAATACCATTTAGTGTTCAATTTAGTAGAAAGTCCATGCGGTGAAATAATAACACTATGCACACATGAACTTTTAATTGTAGGTTTTACTTCCAACTTAAACTAATTTTATAAAACTGAGACAGTGGGTGGCCCCTGCTGGTAGAAAAGAAAAGTGTTTGCTACTGCAGAGATCCTGTTCATGAGCTACTTGAGCTGACTTAATATGAACAAGCACCTGTCAAAAAATGAAGCAGCTGCTGAAAGACCCAGGAGTGTTTTTGGTTTAAGGTTACACTGATTTTGACATAAATGTCTCAAGTCTTTTTTTATCCCTTTCTCTTAGATGTCATTTCTCTGAAATGTGAAGCTCTTAAGAATCAAGAATTGATGTCTTGAGATTGTCAGGAAGAAATCTGTAAAAATATTGAGCGTCAAATTTATCACTGATAATTCATCCTCGTAACACTGCTGCAAAGTATAGTGCTGCCATTATTTCCATTTTGAAGGTTAAAAATCTCTAATACTATTGACATTATCAAACTTCGAAGCAAAAAATAATCCCTACACACATGCCCAAAACATCCAAATTTGAAGATCAGCAGCTCAAATTCCATTACCATTCCTCAGAATTTCTAGTCACTAGTTGTCAAAAAGCAATAAGAAACACATGGTAAAATGGGGACAAGAGAGAAATCAGATTAGTCTTTAAGATATTTTTAAAAGTTTTTTCAGTGAGCTAATTTGTTTTTATTTATTTTAATATATTTTACTACTACATGATTATTTTTGAAATCTAATAAAACACAGAGTAGCATTTTGTTATAAAAGATATCCAATCTGAATTAATCCACTCCATGAGACAAGAACCCTCATGATCCATTTGTTACCCTGAATTGTATTATTTGGTGATCAAGCTTGAAAAGATGAAATTTCTGGAGACAGTTTATTTTCATACCATAATAACTCCTGGGTTGACTCAAGTTGCTCCTAGTATCCTTCCAAATATCTTTTCTTTTTCTCTTCCCTTTCTTCATTGTATTTTCCTGGTTCTCCACTCTGTCCTTTTCTTTATCTTCACCGTCTCTCATATTTAAGGTGTATTCTCTTTGATGGGTGAAGGTGCAAATATCACTCACCAAGACCAAACATTCAAAATGAGAGTCCGTATTAAGCAGACCAATAACTTCCTCAGCAGAAACATTTCTTAGAGATGTATTAGATGCATTTGCAGGAAGGGTTTTTGTTTTGCTTCATTTCTTGGATTTTGTTTGTCTGTTTGTTTAATTCACTTTACATCCCAATCACAGCTCACTTTTTCTTTCTTTCCAAGTCAAACTCTTACAAATCTCTCCCCGACTGCCCTCAGACCAGTAGAACATACTTTGTGTACTACTCTACTTTGGGGCATCTAGTCCCAGCCAGTCTAAGTCCACCCTCTCTCACTGAGGTAGTCCAAGAAGTGAGGGAAAGGGATTCAAGGGCAAGAAACAGAGACAAAGACAGCCCGTTTTCCACTTGTTAGGGCAACTATATGATTGCCAAGTGACATATTTGCTACAAATTTGTAGGAGGTCTAGGTCTAGCTCTTGTATGTTTCTTGGTAGGTGGCCAAGCATTTGTGAACCCTCATGGTCCCAGGTAAGTTGACTCTGTGGACTTTTTGTGGTCTCAATGACCCCCTGTCTGGCTCTCTCTCTCTCTCTCTCTCTCTCTCTCTCTCTCTCTCTCTCTCTCTCTCTCTCTCTCTCTCTCTCTCTCTGTATTGTTTTATTTACATTTCAAATGTTATTCTCTTTCCTGGTTTCCTGTCCATAAGCCCCCTATCTCCTTCCCCTCCCCCTTTTTCTATAAGGCTATTCCCTCTCCCCTACAACCCTTCCCTTCCTGACTCCAATCTGTGACATTCCCCTACCCTGGGGGGTCCAGCCTTGGAAGCACCAAGAGCTTCTCCTCCCATGGGTGCCCAACAAGGCCATCCTCTGTTACATATACAGCTGGAGCCATGGGTCTGTCCATGTGTACTCTTTGGGTAGTGCTTTAGTCCCTGGGAGGTCTGGTTCTTTGGTATTGTTGTTCTTATGGGGTTGCAAACCCCTTCACCTCCTTCAATCCTTTTTCTATTTCTTCCAACACGGACCCCGTTCTTAGTTCAATAGTTTGCTGCTAGCATTTGCCTCTGTACTTGTCACACTCGGGCTGAGCCTCTCAGGAGACAGCTGTATCAGGCTCCTGTCAGCATGCACTTCTTGGCTTCGTCAATATTGTGTAGTTTTGGTGGCTGTATATCTATAGGGTGGAACCCCAGCTGCGGCCGGCTCTGAATGGCCATTCCTTCAGTCTCTGCTCCAAACTTTGTCTCCATATATCCTCCTATGAATATTTTTGTTACCCTTTTAAGAAGGACTGAAGCATTAGCACTTTGTTCGTCTGTCTTCTTGAGCTTCATGCAGTCTATGGATTTTATCTTGGGTAATTCGAGCTTTTGGGCTAATACCCACTTATCTCCATTCTTCCATAAACTCCTCTTGGCTGTGGGCCTCTACATCTGCCTCCATTGGATGCCTGACGAAGCCTCTCAGGAAACAATTATGCTAGCTTCCTCTCTTCAAGCATAAGAGTGTCATGAATGGTTTAAAAGATTGGCTCTCTCACATTGAATGAATCTCAATTTGGGGCAGTCATTGGTAGGTTGTTCTCTCAGTTTCTGCTCCATCTTTATACCTGCTCATCTTGTAGGAATTACAAAATTTGGGTTGAAGGTTTTGAGGGTCGGTGGATGTGTGCCTCTGTCCTTGGGAGATATTGCCTGCCTGTATGAGTTGCCATTTTAGTGTCTATATTCTTCTCTGGCAGGAATGCTAGATTCATTCTCAGAGATGTCGCATATCCTCTCCCATTCCAGGCCTCCAGCTTGTCCAGAGATGCCCCCCAACCCAGATTTTCATTCTCATTCCCAGCCCACTTTCACCCCCTTTTCCTCACACATGATCATCCTCCCCATTCCCTTCCTAACTTCCTCTTCTGTCCAGCTCCCTTTCGCCATCCCTCTCAGAGGACTATATAGTTTCCTTTTCAGAGTACGATTAGTGCATCTTCCTTTAGCACCTCTTTATTTCCCAGTTTCTTTGTATCTGTGGATTGTAGCATGGTTATCCTGCACTTTATGGCTAATGTCCACTTATAAGTGAGTACACGTCAAATGTGTATTTTTGGCTCTCAGTTACCTCACTCAGGATTATATATTATCAACTTTCATCCATTGCCTGCACAATTCCTGATTTCTTTGCTTTATATATCTGAATAATATTCACTTATGTAGAGGTACTACATTTTCTTTATCCATTCTTTAGATGAGCAACATTTAGTTTGTTTTCAGTGTCTGGCTATTGCAAATAAAGCTGCTATGAACATGGTCAAGCAAGTGTTCCTGTGGCATAGTGTGCCATTGTTTGGGTACTCTGGAGGGATACACCTGAGTCTTGAAGTAGAACTAGTGCCAGTTTCATGAGAAACTTCCAAACTGATTTCCAAAGTGGTTGTAAGGTTTTGCTTTTTTTTTTTTAATCTTTATTAACTTGAGTATTTCTTATTTACATTTCAATTGTTATTCCCCTTCTCAGTTTGCAGACCAGCATGCCCCTAACCCTTCCCCTCCCCTTCTCTATGGTTGTATGGTTTTGTGCTCACAGCAGCAATAGAGGAGTATTTTCAATGCTCTGTATCCTCACCAGCAAGTGTTATTATTTGAGGTATTGATCTGAGTCATTCTGATGGGTATAATATGTAATCTCAGGGTTGTTTTGATTTGCATTTCACTGATTATATTTTTAAGTAGTTCTTGGCCATTTATGATTTCTCTGTTGAGAATTCTGTATAGTTCTCTACCATTTTTTAAATTGGATTATTTGGTTTGTTGGTGCCTAACTTCCCGAGTTCTTAATATATTTTGGATATTATTCCTTGCTTAGATGTAGTTGGATTTAGTGTTTGTGAGGATTCTTGCCAGATTTGTAGATGGCTGTTTAGTGCTATTCACAGTGTTGTTTGCCTTACAAAAAGCTTTTAAGTCTCATGAGGACTCATTTACTTATTAATAACTGCTGATCTTAGACATTGATGTTGTCTTCAGGAAGCTGTTTCCTTTACCAATAAGTTCAAGGTTATCCCTTTCTTTCCACTCTGTTAAATTTAGTGTATCTGTTTTTACATTGAGTCCTTTGATCTACTTAGACTTGAATTTTGTGTTGAGTGATAAATATAGATATAATTGCATATAGGCATCCAGTTAGACCAGCATAGTTTGTTGAACATGTCTTCCTCTATATTGTATGATTTCATCATTTTTGTAAAAAATTAAGTATCTGTAGATGTGTCGGTTTATTTCACTGTCTTTTCTTTGATTCCATTCATCAATGTCTTTGTTCCTATACCAATACCCTTCAGATTTTATCACTATTGCTCTATAGTGCAACTTGAGTGAAAGGTGGCGCTACCTCCAGAAGTTCTTTTATTATTCAGGATTGTTTTAGGTATCCTGGTATTTTTGGTTTTCCATATGAAGTTGAAAATTACTCTTTCAAGGTATGTAAAGAATTGTGTTGGGATATTGATGGACATTACATTGAGTCTGTAGATTGCTTTTGCTAAGATAGCCATTTTTCCTATGTCAATCATAACAATCCATGAACTTGGTAGATCTTTGCATCTTCTGATATCTTCCTCAATTTCTTCCTTGAATTATTTGAAAATCTTGTCTTGCTGGTCTTTCAGTTTCTTGATTAGACTTACACCAAGAATTTTACATTATTCAAGGCTATTGTAAAACTGGGGGAGGGCGTTTCCATAATTCATTTCTAAGCCCATTTATTGCTGTATAAAGGAGAGCCACTTTTTTGAATTAATTAATTTTATACCCAACTACTTTGCTAAACGTGTTTATCAGTTGTAAGATTTCTCTGGTTAAATTTTTCGGGTTGCTTATGTATTCCATCACAATGTCTGTGAATGGGGACTCTTTCAATTCTTCCCTTCCAATTTGGATATCCTTTATCTGTTTTAGTTGTCTTATTGATCCAATTAGAGCTTCAATTACAATATTGAATAGATGGGGGGAGAATGGACAGCCTTGTCTTCTCCTTGATTTTATTGGAATTATTTTAAGCTTTTATCTATTTAATTTGATGTTAGCTGTTGGTTTGCTATGTTATTATTTTATTATGTTTACATGTCTCTCCAAAACTTTTAACATGAAGTGGTGTTGGATTTTGTCAAAGGCTTTTGCGTCATCTAATGAAATAACCATGTGATATTTTTCTTTCATTTTTTTATACAGTGGATTGCATTGGTTCATTTTCATAGATTGAACAATCTCTGCATCCCTTGGATGAAACCTATTTGGTGCTGGTGGATGATATTTTTGATGACATTAGTAAGTTTGGCTATGGTTTGTTTTTTGTTGATTTTTATCAAAAACCAGCTCTTGGCTTCATTGATTCATTGAATTGTTTTCTTTCTTTCTAATTCATTGATTTTAACCATGACTTTGATTATGTGCTGTCTTCTACTCCTCTTCGATGTGTTTGCTTCTTCTATGTCTAGAGCTTTCACATGTACTTCAAACTGCTGGCGTGAGTACATGTTTCTTTTAAGACTGTAGTTCTCCTTGTATTTGAGACAAAAATATTCAGAACTTAGATGTCCATTTGGTGAATATGAAGTGTTTATTGCTATAACTTCGGATAATTTTTCGTTGAAAATCAATTTTATTGAATATAAGAATGTCTACTACAACTTGTTTCTTGGGTTGATTTGCTTATAAAACCTTTTTCCAACCTTTTACTCTGTCTTTGTCATTGAGGTACGCAGAAGAATGACAGATACGGTTTAAGAATCAACTATGCATGTTTGCCTGTGTCTATTTATTGGTGGATTGAGTCCATTGATGTTGAGAGGTTTAAAGACTGATTGTTAGCTCCTTTTGTTTTGATATTGGTGAGATTTTTGTATGTCTGTCTGTGTGTGTGTGTGTGTGTGTGTGTGTTTGTGTGCATGTGTAGAAAGATAATGTTTAACTTTGGTTTGGTGACAGAATATCATGTTTTTTCCATCTGTGTTGTTTGAAAGTTTTTCTGCTTATAATCTAGGCTAACATCTGTAGAATCTTAGGTTTTTCAAGACATCTGTTACCTTCCTTCTGGCTTTTTAAGTATCTATTGAGAAGGGATATGTAATTCTTATAGGACATTCTTTTGTTCCCAGAAGCCCCTGTTTTACAATCCCGTTTTTGGGAATGAAAATTGAAAAATTTGGATGCCCAGGAACAGTACAAGCATAGAATTGTAAATTCTGTATTTCTATGCTAAAAAGATCAGTATTTTGGCTTTCCTTTCTCTGATTTAACCCAACTCTCTTTTTTTTTCATCTTTATTAACTTGGGTATTTCTTATTTACATTTCGATTGTTGTTCCCTTTCCTGGTTTCCGGACCAACATCTTAAAGCATGAATCGATAGGCATAGGTCAAGCTAGAATATGGGTTGCTGGTCTATTATTATGGTAGCTAATACTTCCACCTTATCTGTGTTCCTCAGTTCCCAGGGTCAATCCTGAGGACAGTGGGGGTTTGACCTATACTCATATCTATGGGATCAAACACAAGATTCAGGAGTAGAAAAGGTTGGAATGAGATGAGACTCAAATGAAAACATACTTTTTTGGTTTTTGTTGTTTGTTTGTTTTTCATTATTGTTGTTTGTGTGTCTGTGGGGGTATTCCTTTTCATAATGTTGCCTATAGTTTCTCCTTTCTTGATCTGTGTTTGGTGGACCCATGGTATATTGGAAATTACTATTCCAATCACATTAACAGAGAGAATTACCATGTAATGTTCTTCCTAAGTTGGTTCCAGTATGCCTTTGACTATTCTCTTGAACCATATTCAGAATATATCACCAGATTTGAATTGGAGATCTGTTGGGTCTCTCAGTTAATCTGATGAACAGCTTTTATAGAAGACTGAAGGGCCTGCAGTAGGTAAAGGTATTCTTAGAGAGTTCTGCAAACTGCTGTTCTCTGAGCCTGGGAAGCAATAGGAGAGGTCTTCCAAACATAAGCTCAAAGTGATAAATTCTTTCCTGTACGGATTGCAGCAAGCCTGAAACGGAGCAAAAGGATGGTCTATCCACCCTTCAGCATCTTGGGGACACATAGCAAACCTGAACAAGTGTAGTTGTTGGTCTAATTAAAAACTATTGGCTAAAATCTGTGTCTGAGTAGTCCTTTCTGGTGAATACTTAACAACAACCACCCACCCAACCAAACACACAAAACTAACCAACCAAATAAACAAACAAACCAAAACAACTACACTTGTTCAGGTTTACTGTGTGTCCCCAAGACATTCTTTGTGTATAGTAGATTGAGCTATTAGACACAAAGTTCACATCCTTGGTTGACATACTTGAGTTAACAAGTACAGCTAACCAGAAGAAAAATAACAGAAGCAAAAAGTAAGGTTAATACATTTAGAGACTTTCCCTGACTACAGACTTTGATGGATTAGGTCTTTATTTTTTGTTTTGGCAGCTATTGCTGTCAGCAGGTTGAGTTTTATAGCACGAGTGGTACTTCCACTGTAGAGTAAGTTGTACTAAGATCTGGGGGACTGATATAGTCTGGGGACTATTATCGTTAGAATATATGTTTCAAATAAAAATAATTTTGATTTTTTTATTTTCACTTTATATCTATTTTATTGCACACCCAGAATTCTAAAGTCTAAATTAATAATCTAATTTCGATCTATGCCTAAAACTTTAGCTATTAATTGTTAGGTTTTGATCTTGAAAGCCAGAGCATTTTTTTACCCCATTTCTAGAGGAGATAAAAATCTGGGGACAATTTTGGAGGAGGTTTTATAGTATTATTTGAGTAGTTGCAGTCTAGGTAGGGAATGCTGCTACTCACCTGGAAAAGATGCCTATTTAAACTACCATGTACTAATAGCTTCCCTGGAAGGATAGACATTAGTTAAGTTGCTTTTCTAGAGTTTGCTTGATGTTAGCCTCTTATTTAGACCCCATCCTGGGTAAGAGCTCTATTCTTATGATTTACTTGGACACAAACCTGACATCTGACAAAGACTTCACATATCAGGCTGTCTAGTCTAGACCTACATTTGTCTGAGCAACTCAGAAAGTTTTGTGGATCCCTAAATGATTACAACAAGAAATGTCAGTTATCAGAATCCTGACCATTATTTCTGGGAGAATATTTCCCTCCATTGTCCACCACAAACCTGTTAGTTAAACTAACTTGTCTTTTATTTCCATAGTCTTATTTTCACCTGGTAGTGTCATGTAGCATGAGATAACACTGGACTTGGCTCTGTCATGGGAAGAACAATAGACCCAAAAGGTCTTAGGATCATTTGTTGGTCAGAGAGGTGAGTGATCCAGTTACTACTTGCCTCACTGGAGTCAGCTTTTAAGTCGTTTTCCCCCTAGTGGTGAAAAGCTCTTTCTCTGAAGATCATAGGATAGACGTTGTGCAGTAGAAAAATATAGTAACTCTGTATATTGTGAAATTATTTCACTTTTCCCATCTAAGAGCTTTTATTCTGTCAGTCTTTTTTTTAGGTAGAGGTATCTGGCCTTAAGGTTTGGTACCTCAGTTTAGTTAAAGTAACCATTACGCACCTGGTTCTGTCATTAATACAGTTGTGTTGAGTATTGCACATGGATCTTTCAGGAAAAATGTCCATCTGAGTTGAATCCCCTGGACCACAACAATCTTGCCTGATGTTGTCCTCAGCCAAGAAAATACAAGAATTTATGAAGATGGGTTTCTTAGACTAGACTTGGTGGTTCAGAACTAAGGACTCATATTATGTCGCATGGGCATCAGACAGCGAGCATCCTGGTGTTCCTTGGAGGGATTCAACTGTATTAGGGTGCTTTGACCATGACTCAGAGTCAACTTGTCTTCTTTTTAATCACTAGAACAGCAATTGCAGCCATAAGCACAGGTGGGCCATGCTGTTGCTACAGAGCTCAATTTTTGGAAACATTTGCTATAGGACATATCCATGGCCCCAAGTTTTGAGTTAAAAATCCTTTCTCAATGTGTTTTGTTTTATTGACAAACATATAAAAAGTTTTAAAGACATCTTGAAGTCCTAGGTCTGGAGCCTGAGTTAGAGCAGTTTTTAAAGCCTCTAACAGTTCTTTAATCTTAGATAAGGAGCTTGGTGCTCCCGTTTGTGTGGGTATACAAAGGCTTTGCTATTTAAACCCTAGTATATAGAGGCAGCAATGCCCACCTACACCTAGAAACTCTAAACCTGTCTCTTAGATTTAGAATTTGAGATCTGAAGGATGACAGCAATCCTACTCTGAGACAGGCTCCTTTTCCTTCCCTCAGATTGTAACCAAGTAAGTAGCCTGTTGATTTACAATGTTCAGCTTGTTTGGCCACATCTCTACAGCCTAAGATCTATAACTCTTACAGAAGTCCTACGATGGTCCCTTCAAATCTATTTTAGTTTCAGAACTTAGGAGGTGATTGTCTAAATATTTTAAGATTATAGTTCCAAGAACTTTGGATAGAGGGCAGGAAATCAACACTTAGTGTCTCACCCAACATGACTGGAGAGTGTTATTTGTTTGCTTATTTGTTTTTTTTTTATTCGTATGTCAACCTGTTCTGGCTAAGCTGTCCTCTGTACTCTCCCTCTGGGTCTTAAATTTCAATAGAAGAGATGATCTGAATCACTTCTGCCATTCAGAGTCTGAAGAATGTATCTTTCAGGTCAAAGACAATATATACCTGTTTCTATGGAGAAATCAGACTCATGAGAACATATTGGTTTGATACTGTGGGTTAGATGATATCAACTCTCTTATTCTCTTCCCACAGATTTTAGATGCACCTATAATCAGAGTTTTCAGGTTTCCTCGTAGAAAGACCTGGTGATTTACAGGGTACTAGGATGACTGTTTCACTAAGCTGTGTAGTGTGGACTGACATTCACCTTTTTTCTTCTAGGCTTTTCAGGTTGGTGTTTTGTTTTGTTTTGTTTTGTTTTGTTTTGTTTTGTTTGACTTTGCTGTACTTTTGCTTTTGTTTTAAGGTGGACATGTCTAACCATAGAAAGCCATAGAAAGTGAGCTAGCTAACATCATTTTTTCTGTGGTCTGTACTTCAGATCCTGCCTACTGTAAAACCTAACCAATTTCAATTCCAGGAAGAAACCCACAAAGTTCACTTCAACAAACACCCCATGGCAACACAAGTTAGCAACCACCAGTAAGGCTATGACACCAGTGCCAAGGTACATATACATAACCTAATACATCCTGTTTGTAAGGTGCTTTTGTCTCTGTATTTGGTTCCTGCAGAATGCAAACAGAAATACGGCTTTTTAAATTATTAACTTGCTGGCCTATATGGAAATTCCCCAAACTTGCTCTAAGCAAAATTTTGCTCCATACACTTAGACTCAAGGCTTTTACTTCTGACTTGCTGTAATGGTGACAGTGAGAGTATCTCATTAAAAGTAAGCATCATGAAATAGACATCTTGGCAAATGGTTGTAATCTCAGCATTTGGAAGAAAAGCAGTCAAAGGAACATAGTTTCAAAACAAGTCTGGACATATAACAATATGACTATCACCAAAAAGAAAATAAGTATGCCGCATGCATTCTTCAGCAATGCTTTCTATTGCTGTGATAAAATACCATGACAAGAGAACTTTTCTAAGGGTTTGCTTTGCTTTATTTTGCCAGAAGGACAGGAGTCCTTCATGGTGGTGCTTCTCAGCACAAGGAAGGCATAGTTACGATAGTAGAAAGGTGAGAGCACATATGCAATGGCAAGAACAATGTAGAAACAACAAACTGGATCTAGGGTTAGGCTTTGAACTCACAAGTTCCTCTCCCAATGATGTATTTTCTTCTTCAAGATCACACACTATAAATTTCTTCAAATAGTGCCATCAACTGGGAATTAAATCTCAAAAACTGGATACTATAAGGAGACATTAGCTATTTGATTCTCAATTCAGCCTTCATGTGCCAGAGCAAAGAATCTGCGTAGGACAGAGAAATAGAATAGGTAGCTGTGGATAGTTGGGGTATACAGAGAAGAAGAGACTGGATGAGGATCAAACGACAAATTGGAAAAGGAAGAAAATATAGAAAGGGACAGCAAAAGTATAGAGCCATTTGTAGGGTGGTATGAAAAACACAAGACGGTAGAAGATACTTAAAGTTTATACATATATGAAAGAAATTTATATTTCATTACCAAGTAAAGACAAAACTGCAATTGGAAATCTCTTACTCCACCCATTAAACTATATAGTGGCTCAGTTGAGTTATTTGTCAATGCAGTACCACAGCAACTGCCAAAGTTATAGATTGCTTTCTAAATTAATGGGAAAACAGCATTGCTGAAGAAAATACCGATGTAACTCATTGAACATTGAAAAATCAAGGTGGTGTTTACCTTGATTATTCTCCTATTGACTTATGTACATGGTACTGGAAGGTATTTGCAAGCTTCCAGAGGAAAAAGGTAACCACAAGCCCAATTTCAGACCCTTGAAGCTACAATGGTATCTAGTTGAAAGATAGATGATAGAATAATGACAAAAAGTGTGTGAATAATTAGCCATTATCTGATTGGATTTAATGCCTACTCCATGAAGTGAAATCCAAAATTGCCACTGCTCAATTGCTTGAGTGACCTAGACCCTATGACTAGATAAGCCATGGACTTACAAAGAAAAGCCAAGTACTACTATTCTGTTTTCTTTTTAAATGTAACAAGATAACAATAACAACAGAAAGGCCACATACATATGGAAGCTGAACAATGATCTACTCAATGATAACTTAGTCAAGGAAAAAATAAAGACAGAAATTAAAGACTTTTTGGAATTTAGTGAAAATGAAGGTACAACTTACTCAAACTTATGTGACACAAAGAAAGCAGTACTAAGATGAAAACTCATAGCTCTGGATGCCTCCAAAAAGAAATTGGAGAGAGCATACACTAATAGCTCGGCAGTACATCTGAAATCTCTAGAACAAAAAGGAGCAAAGTCAGTCAAGTTGAGTAGACAGCAGGAAATAATCAAATTCAGAGCTGAAACCAACCAAGTAGAAACACAACTCTACAAAGGATCAACACAACCAGGAGTTAGATCTTTGAGAAAATCAAATCTTTGAGAGGAGAGAGAGAGAGAGAGAGAGAGAGAGAGAGAGAGAGAGAGAGAGAGAGAGAGAGAGAGGAGATACAACAAGAATCCAAGGAAATTCAGATCCCATTAAAGCCTATACTCAACAAAACTGGAAAATCTGGATGAAATGGACAATTTTCTAGGCAGATACTAGTTACCAAAGTCAAATCAGGATCAGATAAACTATCTAAAGAAATAGTACCCACCCCCAAAAAAGGAAAACAAAACAAAACAAAAAAATCCCAGTACCAGATGGGTTTAGTGTAAAATTCAAGTAGACCTTCAAATACTTCCTAATGTCAATACTCTTCAAATTATTCCACAAAGTTAAAAGGAGGGAACATACACAATTCACACTTTGAAGCCAGAATCATGCTTATACCAAAACCACAAAAAGATCCTGCAAAGAAAGAGATCTTAAGACAAAATTCCCTCATGAATATCAGTGCACAAACACTCAATAAAATTCTTGGAAACCAAATTAAGAATGCATGAATATGATGACTGAACATTATCATTTAGGCTTGATCCCAGGAATACAGGCATGGTTCAATATACAGAAATCCATCAATGTAATCCACTATAAACACATTTAAAAAATAACACATAATCATTTCATTATATGCTGAGAAATCATTTTTGACAATACTCAGCACCCCTTCATGATGAACACCTTGAAAAGATCAGGAATTCAAGAACCATACCTAAACATAGTAAAAGCCATATACAGCAAACCAATAGCTAACATTAAACTAAATGGACAGAAACTTGAAACAATCCCACTAAAATCAGGGACTAGACAAGGCTGCCCATTCTCTTACTATTCAATATAGTAATTGAAATCCATGCAAGAGCAATTAGATAGCAAAAAGAGGTCAAAGGGATACAAACAACCTCAGCAAAGTAGCTTGATATAAAATTAACTCAAAAAAATCAGTAGCCTTCCTCACTCAATGAATAAAGTAGAAGAAGAAGAAATTAGGGAAATGATACAATAGTCACAAATTACATAAAATACCTCAATGTGACTCTAACCAAAGGAAAGATCTGTGTGGAGCTTCAAGTCTCTAAAGAAGAAATCAAAGAAGATCTCATAAGACAAAAAGATCTCCCATGTTCACAAATTGGCAGGAACAGTATAGTAAAAATGGCCATCTGGCTGAAAGCAATCTACAGATTCAATGCAATCCCCATCAAAATTCCAATTCAATTCTTCATACAGTTAGAAAGAGCAATTTGCAAATTCATTTGGAAAAGCAAAACACACAGAATAGCAAAAACTATTCTTAACAATAAAAAATCTTCTGGGGAAATCACCATCTCTGATCTCAAGATATATTGCAGAGCAATTGTGATTAAACAAAACAAACAAACAAACAAACAAACAAAAACTATGGTATTGGTACAGAAACAGGCAGGTAGATCAATGGAATGAAATTGAAAACCCAGAACTGAACCCTAAAACCTATGGTCACTTGATCTTTGTCAAAGGAGATAAGACCTTCCAATGGGGAAAAAGGCAGCATTTTCAACAAATACTGATGGTTCAACTGGAGGTTAGCTTGTAGAAGAATGCAAATTTACCCATTCTCATCTCTTTGTACAAAGCTCAAGTCCTTGTGGATCAAAGACCTCCACATAAAGCCAGATTTACTTAAACTAATAGAGAAAGTGGAGAAGAGCCTCAAACACATAGGTACAGGGGAAATTTTTCAGATGCTTATACTCTAAGATCAAGTATTGATCAATGGGACCTCATAAAATTGCAAAGTTTCTGTAAGGCAAAGGACACTGTCAATAGGACAAAATGGCAACCAACAGATTGGAAAAATTTCTTTACCAATCCTACATTTGATAGAGAGCTAATGTCTAATATATACAAAAAACTTGAGAAGATAGACTCCACATAATCAATAATCTTATTTTAAAATGGAGTACAGAGCTAGACAAAGAATTCTCAACTAAGGAATACCGAATGGCTGAGAAGTACCTAAAGAAATGTTAAACATCCTTAGCCATCAGGGAAGTGCAAATCAAAACAACCCTGAGATACCACCTTATACCAGTCAATGGCTAAGATCAAATACTCAGGTTACAGTACAATCTGGCAAGGATGTGAAACAATCAGAACACTCCTCAACTGTTGGTGGGATTGCATGATGGTATAATCACTCCAAATAGCAGTCTGGTGCTTCCTCTGAAAATTGTACATAGTACTACATGAAGACACAGCTATACCACTCCTGGACATACTCACAAAAGATTTTCCACCATATAACAAGGACAAATGCTCCATTATTTTCATAGCAGTCTTATTTATAATAGCCAGATGCTGGAAAGAAACCAGATGTCCTTCAACAGAGGAATGGATATAGAAAATGTAGTACATTTACATAATGGAGTACTACTCAGCTATTAGAAACAATGACTACATGAAATTCATAGGCAAATGGATAGAAATAGAAAATATCATCCTGAGTTATGTAAGCCAGTCACAAAAGTACACACATGGTATGCACTCACTGATAAGTAGATATTAGCCAATAAGCTTGGAATACCTAAGCAAATATTCACAGATCATATGAAGTTCAAGAAAAAGGAAGACCAAATGTGGATGCTTGATTCCTTCTTAGACTAGAGAACAAAATACTCACATGAAAAAATACAGGGACAAATTAGATCAAGGACTGAAGAAAAGGTCATTCAGAGATTGCCCCACCCATATGCAACCACCAAACGCAGTCTTTATTTCTCATGCCAAGAAATGCTTGCTGATGGGAGCCAGAAATGGGTGTCTCCTGAAAGGCTGTGTCAGAGCCCTTCTGATACAGATGAGGATGCTTGAAGCCAACCATTAGACTGAACAAGGGGACCCCAATGAAAGAGTTAGAGAATAGAAAAACTGAAGAAGAAGATGGGACATGCAACTACATAGGAAGAACCAAACTTACCCTATCAGAGCTCCCAGAGCCTAAACCAACAACCAATGAATACACTTGGAGGGATCTCTGACTCCAGCCACATATGTAGCAGAAGATAGCATTATCTAGCATCAATAGGAAGAAATGCCCTTGGTCCTGTGAAGGGTCGTTTACCCAATGTAAGTGAATGCTAGGGCATCGAGGTAGGAGTGAGTGGGTGGGAGTGGGAGGAGAAAGGGGGTACTGGAGAGGGAGGAAAGCAGATAACATTTAAAATGTAAATACATAAAATATCATAGCATATTCAAGAAAAATAAAATTAAAAAAAGAAAAACTGTTCCCCCAATCAAAAAGAATTAAAGAATTCTCAAAAGAATTAAAAAAAATGACTAAGAAATATCTGAGAGTTCATTGTTCCTACCAATTAGAGTAATGCTACTCAATACAACATTGAGAGTTATCTCATCCCAATTAAAATGTCAAATAACAACAAACAAGGGGCAACAAAGGCTGGAGAATATAGGGGCAAGGGAAGCCTCCATCACGATTGGTTGGATTATCAACTGGTAAGGTCATCATGGAAATCAGTGCAAAGAATCCCAAAAGCATGGAAATGTATCTACCACATGATCTGGCTACTTCCCCCCTTGACATATGGTCAAAGGATAAACTACTACTCTACAGATCCTTTATTAGTCATATTCCTTGCTATACTTTTCAAAGTATCTAGGAAATGAAAAGCACTTGGATGTCAATCAGCTTACAACTGGATAATTTAAAAGGGCATACATACAAACTCTACTACATTATTCAGATGTGAATCCATTTGCTGAAATAAATGCAGAGATTAAAGGAAAGAATAGGACTTTTCTCAAGGTGAGAAGTAGGGAAGCAATCAAGCAGAGAATAGCACAGTAAAGTGATTTGACTGGGACAATGCAAAAAGGGGAAGAGCCCTAATCACTGAAGTAGGGAGATTAATAGAGAGGAAAGTACGATAGTAAAATAATGTTGGTATGTCTAAAAAGTCATGAGTAAACATAGTGTTTCATCTGCTCAAAATAAAATAATGCAGAACTGTAATACAGGTAATTCTGTGAATGTGTGTGCAGATAAAGTCTCATCTGGACTCCCTTCATAAGTCAAATGTCATCTAAAGAAAACCTTATCTTCTGGCATGAGGAGTTTGAAATGTTACCAGGATTGTCCAAGATACTCTCAAAATATTAAAACATATTATTATTGTCCTTATTTACCCCAAAGATGAAGGATAAGTTTCTGTTGCTGGAATCTCTATTCATTTTAAACAGAGGGCTTAGTGACACCTAAATTGGAATGGTTTTCTGCCCTTAAGGAGGAAAGGAATTCAAATTGTCATTGGACAGAGCAAGAACCTAACAGACATTACATAGTCACAGGAATGTCATCAGCATATTTGCAGGATAAAGAGATTAGCAAACCCACAGATTGCATAGAACTGTTTTGTGTAAGTACAACTTACACATTTTAAAGTAAGCTATGGAGAAAATATATTAAAATAATTAATGATCACAATTTTGGATGTATTATCAAGCAACAATTTATATGCAAACATGTTCTTCATTAGTTTCTTATGTACTTTAAGTGTCTACTTTTAATTATAAATGAGGTTGTGCATCAAGATATGGAATGATGGCAGTGTGGGCCTCCATCTTTTCTTCATTTTCTTCTCCACTTAATGTTTCTATTTCCTCCTCTAGATCCCATCTTGATCTTTAATTATGCTCTATAATTCTCTCTGTGGGAAACCATCTGCTACTGACTACACATTTGTTCCTGTGTTGTATCAGATTCCCTGTGGACTGTACTATAACTTGTTGATATTGAATTTTCTAGTTGCCTTTTGATGATTTTCTGCCCTGAGGATCCAAGGATCAGAAACTTTAAACAATTTTATTTTTATACGACTTAAAAGATATTTCTAATAAATACTATGTTATTTACTATATTCATCAAATGACTTCAGTGAGTTACAGTGATTAAATTATTTTATATTAACAGACAGTGTTGCTTACAATTTTGTGATAAAGTATTCTTCATCAGTTATTTTATTTATTTACATTTTAAATGATATTCAAATAGAAATTTCAAATATAGTTTCTAGTTATATTTATTTTAATATTCAAATTCTCCCATGCTCTCTGTAATTGCTATTCAATCATTGTTTATATCTTTAGATTTTTATTTTCTAATGATAATATGACATTTCTTATTATATTCTTTCACTTTTAAAACATCAATATTTCTTTATTTGCCAATTAATTATGAAACAATTATTTCTGAATCTTTAAGAAGGATGACATAATTTTACTTATATGGTCTAGAAATGCTATGATTAGTTTTATACAAGACTATATTGTATATTATCATAATATTTAATATTGTAAAGTTACATTTACATTGTTAAAATTTTATAACTTTTATTAAGATGCAAAGTTTAAATTTTGGATGTAAGATATATAATAATTATAATAGTACTGACATATGAATACTTTTATCTTGCTACTAATTTCTACTATGTTCCACAAAATAACTTTGTATAAATATTTAAAAACATGGATTAACAATTATCTGAATTATAGATAATATATTTATTCTTATATCAGTATTTTCACAGAAGAATTTTATATTGTTAAAGTTTTTACTTCTGTGGGTCTTTTGTTTTGAAACAGTTTTTTGCTGTGTATATTGGATAATCTGCTATTCAATACAAAAGTTCTTTACCTAACGGCATGTTCAACAGGTTTTATGGCTTTTCTACCTATAGTCATTGACAAAAAAAAATCTCAAATAACTTTCAAATCCCTCATTAAAGTTAAGTAACTCTAGGAACCATAGATATGTTGCAAATTGTATGAACATTTCTCGATTATCTTTGACTTTTTTTAAGACTCCACACAGAGATATTCTTTGCCCAGTATTCACACTTACACCATGACTCTATAACAAGAAGAACCACCAGCACCATTACTCAGGATTCATGTGTGTGTGTGTGTGTGTGTGTGTGTGTGTGTGTGTGTGTGTGTGTGTATACAAATTGGCTTTTCAACTAGAGTTATTTATTAAGTTAAAATTAACTCCTGATTTGCATATTGGTGATACTAAAATTTCTTTTCCACTGACAAATGTAAGACCCATTCTGTTTAGTAGCTCCATTTAATTTGTTTATTTATAAAAATATCCTGTCTCAAATTAACAACTTGGCATAAAAACATGAGCATAAATCACATTTTCTCCAACTGCTCTTTTGATTAATAGCTATGGTAATATATTAAGTGTTTTATATTTATATAATAATTATTTCAAATGGTGACTACATATCTATATATATACACATATATACATATATATGTGAAATCAACATTGTACTTTCATTAATTTACTCATTTTCACATTTAATATATTAATTTGACAAATGAAGTATTTGGAAATTTTATATTTACTAGCTTTAAGTGTTGTTATTGCCAAGAGTAAGAGATATTTTACAAATGACTAATACATTTACATTTCTCTCTGTGATCCTCTATTTCAGTTTAGATACATTTGAGGTTGATTCTTTTTTTTATCACATATGTTCTTATATATCAGTATACATTTTATATTTCACTTATGCCAAAATAGTGTTTTAAGCATTTAGTTGATTAAAAATTAAATACATAATACAGAAAATTTGTTTAAATCTTGAGGAAATATGTTAATACTTATTCATGATTTTCTAATGAGTTCCAACTTTGCTGATATAATTGTGGTTCTAATGATATATTTAAGGTGTTGAATATGCTTTGGTGAATGTTACTGTATTTGATTGTATATAACTAAGTCAGCAGATGAAGAATGTAGTAATTAATGTAATTAATGGAATGTTGGCCCTACATGGAAAAAATCCTATGTTCAATATCTAGCAATGCACAGAGGCATGTGGGCATACATGCCTACAATTGCAGAACTCAGGCACAAGGGGCACCAGAAGGGGAAATATGCAAAGTTATAAAATATTGCAAACTTTTTTATAACAATCTGTGTGATGTGATTTTTACATTCTATTTCTTCATGCATTCAAAAGACATATCCACAATATGTCATTCATTTATATATAGAAAAATGTGTGTTTTATAATTCTGATAAATTTAAGATCAATGTATAATATTTCTACAAAGTTGACATATATGTGAACCAGTAAAATTATTTATAAAACTGTAAAGTTTATTATGAAAGGATTAATATCTGTACCTTACTAAATGAAGAACCCTTGCTTAGTTATAAGTAGTGAGCCATCATCACAGAATAAAATAATATGCTGTAAATTAATACTCTTGATTTCTTTTTCATTCCAGGTCTGAAAAATCTAGGTACTTTGACTTATATTGACACTGAAATTAAATATATAGAAGAAAAATTCCAGAAGAAAACATGATAAGAAAATTGTCTGAAACTACCTGAATAAGTGCTGTGGAGGACATTTTTAAGTTCTATTTGGACACCGTGTCTGTCAAAATATTTATTAATTTCTTTTAGCATAAAATCTTAATACTTTTATGTTTTCCAACAAGGATTGTTTAATTAATTAAACATAAGTAGAAAATAAATTAAGTGGTACCTGGCTAGGGTGAAGTTCAATAGTTAAGTTGTGTGCTTAAGAAGCATAGTGTCCTGGGTTTAATAATTGATAAAACTAAACAAAACATGAAAGGGACAGAATAATAGAAAGAAGGGAGAAGGAAAGGCCCTGTGAGGAGGCCATGAAGAAGCAAAACACAGCACAGAAAAAAAGAACAAGAGAATGAAAGAAACTCAGATAATTTGTTTCAAAGTAGTATCTCTTAAAACTTCTTGAATAACTTTAAAGAGCATTTCAATTATTCTTAGCAGAGAAAACCCTGACATTTTTGGAGCAGATTTTCACACCTGTCTTTTGTAGAAAACTTACAAAATAAAACTGAATTTTGAACATTTGAAGTTGGATAACAGTGACTGTAAATTCAATTTTTAAAGGTTTACTTTATTTTAAGAATGTAAACTTCAACTTAAAGGTGAATGAAATAATTGTTAGAAATTTTTCATAGCTGTTCATAAAAAATATCCTGTTTGCATATATTCAACATTAATTATTATTAATAACTGTTAATGTTTATATTTATATATGATTTTCAAGACAGGACTTCTCTGTGTAGTTCAGGCTGTCCTGGAACTCACTCTGGAGACCATGTTGGCATCAGACTCAGAGACCTGCCTTCATCTGTCTCCTCGGTGCTATGATTATAGGTGTACACCATTACTACCCAGCAGCAGTATGTATTAATAAATTAATATATACCCATCTGATAAAATGTAGGATATAAATTTAACAAACAACAATTTTAAGGTTATAAATTTTAAATGATTATAAATGTCTCATCCCATAGCTATATGTTGTTTGAATACTGCAATTAAAATATTTTGAATTAATATATAAAAAAGAGATGAACACATGTCATTTATTTATTTATCTTAAGAGATCAACTTATTGCCTCATTTAATTGGATGTTTGCAAAAATAATGAATGTTTTCTGATTATATTCATTCCCTTGCTCAACTCTTCCTTCAATTCACATCCTTCCTATTTGTGTTCAACTTAGTTTGATTCCTTAAAGATCCTACTAAAGAAGTTTGTGCTACCCTCTTCTGTTCAAAATGGTTGACTTAAAAGGGATGACACTCTTAAAAAATGATTTCTTTTTCTCTAAAGAGATGAAAATTACCAATAGCTCCATGGCTGGGAATGCAATTGTGTGCTCAACTCCTGTCTACTTACTGCAATTTGCTATGCTCTGCTATGCCCAAGCTTTCTACATTTTGTGACAATTTTGAAAGTTCATGCCTGGAGTTGCTCTGTCGAATCCAAACAATGTTTCCTTGTAGCTGTTCCCCTGGCACTATCTCATACTCTCATTCTACACCATCTTTCATAAAGATAAATGGTAAACTCATGCAGTCTTGAATTGGTAGGACAATGCAATTGATTGAGACCCAAAGCAGGTGGCTTCCTACAATTTAACTCCTGCTGAGAGCAGCAGGGTAATAGAAACTTAATTGAGTTCTTTTCTTTTTGAGTCAGGGTCCTCTTACTTGCCTAGCAAAAGGCTCAAAGTTTCTTCCAGATCCAGAGGGAAAAGAAAAAAAAAAGGTGTGGGAAAGGGAAGGAAAGGGAAGGGAAGAGAGAACAGAAAAGAAAGGAAAGGAAAAGGTACATGGACAACAGGCATACTGAATGAAGCTGAAAAACAGGGTCAACCACCAATTTATTTTTGTTCTTCGTTTTTACATGTTCTCAGGATAATAGATCAAATGTTTTTCTAATCATTTTTACATTTTATAAGTTCATAGTAATTTTAAGGCAATATTTCATAACATAGATCCATAGGTCTCAGGAGATATTGCAGTATTGTTTATATGTCTTTTCATAAAGACTAGTACCTGCCTAAACATTCATCATCTGTTACTATCTCCATAAGTTAATTTTAATTTTATGTTATGAGTTAGCACCATTTTTTCAAGAGACAAATCATGTAACTTGTATATTTATTATTTTAAATTCATATATAAATGAACTAGTCTATCAATTATTTTCTGTCCTTGCACCTACAATAATTGTCCATTTCTACTTTATGATTTTAGCTACCAGATAGCAATTCATAATCAAGAGGAATGTTCTCCTTGTTGTAAATTTGTTCCAAACCTGTTTTTCTTTTTACCTAATGCAATTAGCCCACGACACATAAAGTATTTCAGAACTCTCTTTGCCGCTTTTGTTCTATAGGGAGCTTGAGACTACTTAAATCAATTTAGAAATTCTATAAAATCATCAGGAATTATGAAATCATCAATTCATTTATGTAGCACTTGTCCATGAATATACTTCTTCAAAGTCAACCTGCAAGAAATCTGCCCAAGACTGTGGGCTTATGGGGAGGAATCTTTAGGCTATGAAATAGGGGCAGGAAAGGCCAATCAACAGAGAGAAGCAACCCTGGGATTAAGACACTGAGAACCTTGCATCTCAGAATGCACCCATGGCAGCCATGCAAAACAGTGGGCGGTCTCCAGAAAACTTACTTTCTTGCTGCAAACTTTCCTAGAAGGCTTCTGACAGCTGGTGTAAAACAACGTAATAGATTATTTTCTAATATTTACAGCTCTTTTAGCCCTAAGAAGATGGCTAGTTTTCTAGTACCATGCTTTAATTTCTGTTTCCAAAAACAAAATAAATCAAAACAAAAAGTGAAACAAAAATAGCCAAACCACAACAGTAAACAAACAAACAACACCAGTAATACAATGATATAAGAGAATAATCCAGACTAAATCTCTTTCAACTTAACCCTTTTCCATGCTTTTCAGACACATACAGAGATAGAGGGACTCCTTGATTTGTTTATTGGTTTGTTATTCTTGGTTGTTATTTTGACACAGGTCCTATGAACTCAGGATGAACTCAAACTCACTTCAAAGCCCAGGGTAGCCTTGAACTTCTGTCTTTTTATCTCTACATCTCTTTCAAAATTATAAATATTATTACTATGAATTCTCATGCTTGCTTTAAGGACTCTTTAATTTGTAGGTCACCAATTTCCATGTTTGCTGTGATGTATAATCCTTCTTCATCAACTTTATTATAAATAGTACAATTGTAGTGGTTTATATTCATTCCATATATCGATATTTTTGCATAAATTCAGCATTTAATTTTGCTATATAGTAAATTATATTTGGCAAACTAAAATAAAATAAATAAGAATTAAATTGTAAATTATTTGCTTGCAAGCACTGCTTATCTTTTGATGAAGTCCTTGGATTGGATTAAACAGTACAGGTGTGTGAGGTTATCAAAGAAGTACAAATTTCCACTCTGAAATACATTTTTATTAGTTATTTATGATAAGAGAGAAAAATAGTTGACATAGAAAGAATAACTTTCATAATATATATAATAAGCACTGCTTTAATCACTTATTTTCAATACAGAGTTTTATCCAGGAAATAAAAAACATTGTAAGTTTTCTCATTAAATATTATGTTTAAATGTAATATGAATAAAATCTACTTGTGATTGAGCTTAAATACATTAATACAATTAAACTAAATCTTGCATAATTATGATTTCGTTGTGCTTTCTAAAATAATGTTTTATAGTTTCTTCTACTGCAGTAATACCACATCCGTATCAAATTTGTATTGCAAATTCAAGACTAATTTAATCTACAAATCTACTATGAATCTTGGCTAGTCACATAAATAGATTCATTAACTGACTGAACATTACAAACATTTATTAATCTGTCCTTTTTACCATGACTCTAGAAATCACTAAGAAAAGACAATGGCATTAAATTACCATAATTAAATTTGTATTAATATATTAGTCCTCATTAATTCTGTGCTGTGTGAATATATTTTAATTAGAAATATAATCCAAAACTTAAAAGTACTGTTTTCTTCAGTAGAATTTTACAGACATAAAAAGAAACAAATAGCAAAATATACATACAACAAATAACATCTTTTAAATATTTTGCTTTAGTGACACAGAAATTATTCTAAACTTTATCTGAGTAAAACACTATTGACTATAATAACTTGAAATTAGATATAATAACATGAGGTAAGTATAAAAATTCTTCAATGACAATGCCTACTTCTCAAGAATAAATTTAATTTTTCAAATTCTTGGAGGAAAAATATACCAATATGTAAGAAATTAAAGGCTGTTATGTATAACATTGACCAAAGAATCTAAATTTCTATTTAAGACCCATATTAATTTAGTCTATCATATAAATATTTTGTACTGACTACACTAATTGAAGTGAATGATAAAAATGACAAAGAAACTACCAGAAAATATCACCTTAAAATTTTGTAATTAATTTTTAAAAAGGTTTAATATGTAGCTTTGGGTGTCTGGAACTTGCTATAAGATCAGGCTGTTCTTACCATAAGGAAGGGGGAGGGAGGGATGTTTGCGGAAACTTGGAAAGGAATAACATTCTAAATGTATATAAAAATATTCAGTTAAAAAAAAAAAAAAAAAAATCAGGCTTTCTTGATCTCCCAGATATCTTCCCTCTGCCTTCTACTGCTGAAATTAAAGGTATTTCCATAGGAAAATATTCTATGTAGAAGAGTAGACAAGTTAAAAGTAATATCTTAAATTATATAATAACAGAACCCTTGCTGAGTATTGTAAGCATTATTTCAAAATGTGTATTGTCATGATTAGTGTGATTGAAATATTTAAAGGTCACATTGATACATTGACATTGAAGCTTTTTACTTTATAAGTTTTCTTCATGTGAATACAGGTGGATAGTTACTTATGTATGTACAATATATGTGGTATGTGCATGGATAGGTAGGTATGTTTGTTGGGGCCAGGGACTAAACCCTGAATGTTGTTCTTCAGTGAACCATTCACCTTGTTAGGGTGGCAGAGTCTTTCATTGTTTCTAATTTACTGATTAGACTAGGATATCTGGCATGGACATGGAAGGATATACCTGATAGATTCTGCCTCCTCAAAGGCTGTGATTATGAGCACATAGCTTTACAGCCCAGCTTTTTACTTACCTTGGTGCTGGATATTGACTCAGTTCTTACGATAGAACTACAAGGTGCTCACCAACCTGCACCCTCATAGAGGCAAAAGGTAGGGAAGAGTGGGTGGGCAAGGGATGAGGGAGTTGTGGAGGGGTATCCAGGAAGGATGATATCATTTGAGATGTAAACAAATAGAATGATTAATAATAAATAAATAAATATAAAAAAGAAAATTATGTAATCTCCATAAGATAATGAAAATAGTCCTGTCTTGCTAAATTACATGAGTTTCTTCCCCATCCGTGCTATTTTGGCTGATTTGATATTCAACAAGTCATGTGCATGCCGTTTCAGTTCCTGTGAGATAATGTGTGTCAATGCATTTTCATGTTTCACAGCAAATGTCTATTCCCTCCTTCTTTTATAATTTTCTTAGCCTGTTTTCCATGACGATTCCCAAGCCTTTCAGATAGGGAATATAAGCAAAATGGCACATTTAGAATGAATATTCCATAGTTTCTAGTTCTCACATTTGACCATTGCAATTGTATTGGTTATTTTTTTTTTCTTTTCTTTTTTTTCGGAGCTGGGGACCGAACCCAGGGCCTTGCGCTCACTAGGCAAGCACTCTACCACTGAGCTAAATCCCCAACCCCCTGGTTATTGTTTAATGAAATGGAAGAAAGCAGACTTCCCTGATAATGAGTGAGTGATGCAATATGCTACAGGTATAGAAATAAGAAATTAGGGATTAGTTTGTTACTATGGACACTTAGTAGTGGGTTCTTTCCTAGGGACTATGACCTAGTAAAACATGGTTAATATTGCAAGGTGTCATAGTCTGAATATGTTTGGACCAGGAAATGGCACTATTTGGAGGTGTGGACTTGTTTGCATAGGTGTGTCATTGTGAGTAGGGACTTTAAGACCATCACCCTAGCTGCCTGGAAGTCAGTCTCTACTAGCAGCCTTCAGATGAAGACAGAACACTCAACTCCTCCTGCACCATCCTGCCTGGATGCTGACATGCTCTTGCCTTGATGATAATGGGCTGAACCTCTGAACATGTAAGCCAGCCCCAATTAAATGTTGTCCTTATAAGAGTTGCCTTGATCATGGTGACTGTTCATAGCAGTAAAACCCTAACTAAAATACAAGGCATACCATTTAATTGAGGTAGTCTTTATATCCAATCATAAACTGATTACCCAATAACATGTACCAATGCCACTCATTTATTGGTGGTGATATGTTACCAGGCTAGTCCTTAGTATATAATCTCAAGTTTCATAATGAAGCCATAGCTTTTATCTTTTGGCTCCACTTCTAGGTAAAACAATATTTTCAGAGAAGTTGCCCTGAACAGATGCAATAATGCTGTTCACAGCAGTAAAAGTTTGTAAATGAAAAACACAGTGTCAGGTCCAAGATAATTTCCTAGTGCAATTGCCATCACCATATTTCTTGGTTGATCACTGGAAATAAAATATAAGACTCTATTGCTGTATTTACCACACAGTTTTATTTTATTGTGTATAACAGACTAAGGTAGAACAAGGCTTCTTAGAAGCTCCATCCTTACTGAGCAGATCTCTGTGCTGGGAGGTGATATCCAGGCTACTGACAAGCACACACACACACACACACACACACACACACACACACACACACACAAACACACACACACACACACACTGTCAACACACACCCTTTTATGCAGCTATACACCATTTGATAATACTCGAAATTTGAGGCATGAATACTATTTATAACAGTACTGCAGGACGCTAGGAGGGTATGCAACATCTTCCTGATTATATTAGAAGGCCACTCGTAGAGAGGGAAGTCATGTCTAGTACTGTATGCCGAGTCTATAGTCTCAAACTAGGGAAGTACAAATCCTAGATAGCAAAACTACTACTGCTTTTGTAAGTGGACTAAAACTACTAAAACCTACTGCTGTTTTTGTAAATGGATGCAATATCAAACTACCTTCTAAATATTTAATATTATAGTTTATGTCTGTAGATTAATGTTGATCTCAGCCTTGGGAACAGAAGTAGCTATATATGAAGACTTGTAACTGGTTAAATGTTGAGAATAAATGACAGTAGAGAACTTGTTTTGCCCTAAGAGAGACACATATGTTACCACTCTGATGCTTTTATTAACAATTCAAAAGGGGAGTTGAAAAGGCAAAACATAGATAATGAGAAGAAATGCTGCAAAATTATGTCTTCCTGATATAACTGTTGATGCCATGAGGATAGTTCAGCTATGGATACCTGCTGGCATTCACATTCCACATGGATGGATATGATGCTCATGAGGGCTTATTCTACCCTGAAGAGCTATTCGAGTTCATGGTTGCCAGGGGAGATATGTTATTCTCTTCCCTGAGGTAAGTGCTAATTACTTATGCTCTAACAAATAATTCTCTAATCATACTTAGATAAAGGACACTAAGAAAACTTAGTAGGTCCAGAAGAATGCAGCAGGATGACCAACACATCAATGACATACAAAAACAATAATAAAGAGATAAAGAAAAATACGGGAAAGAAGTACGGAAGTAAAGAAGAATTAAAACTGGCTGGGCAGATGCCATCGAGAGTGGGAGGGTAAGATAGGAAAATCAGAGAGTAAACGTGATCATTCAACCTTACAAATGTGTGTGCCTTTTCTAATTTATATCAAGCTGCATTGCAGGTGGATACTTAAAAAATGTACTCCTGACATTTCTTTCTATTATGCTCTGTAGACATTTTACATTTTTAGACAAACAGGAATTAAGTGCAAATTATTTGATTAGCGTATAGAAGTGTCACTGAAGGGTTCACATGGTAAGCATCTACAATAGTTGAAAATAAGTCATAACCCCCAATAAAAACTATTGTCTGCTAAAACATTTAAAAGAATTTTATTTTTACTAGTCATTTGAACAGTCATAAAAAATTTGATTTTCTAATAGTAACTAAACTAATATTGTTACAGTAATTTGATAGCAATCATGAATCTCAGCCATAATTTTAATATATATGTTTTTATTTAAATTTTTAAGATTTATTTAATTTTATTGTATTAAAGTGTTTACATGAGTATATATGTCACATGTGTCTGCATACACAGAGGCTGGAAAAGGTATTAGGATTGTCTGAAGCCAGAATTAAAGGAATTTTAGCTTCTTTGACATGTGCTGGGATGAATTTGCTAGGTCTCTAGAAAAACATCAAGAGATCTTTAAACACTGAGCCATCCTCCAGATTTTTAAAAAATTCGTTCTTTTAAACGTAAGGAATTGTGAAATATATTAATTAAATGCAGTCATACTTGTTCATAATAGATATAACCTTAAAAATTTGAAAATGCAATGTGCCCTTGATAATTTTCTTTCGACAATCTTAAGTAGTAATGGAAGTTAGTGAGATGGAACCTCGGAAATGGCACCTGCCTAGATAGGTGTGTTAGTTTGCAGTGTAGCTGAATGTTATTAACAACCTTCTATGAGTTACCATTTCCAAAGCTAACATAGGCTTGGGTCCTGAATTTACTTCTGAGGTCTCTTCCAATTACATTCTGGTCACTCTTATAAAGGTTCTCAATGCCAGACTGGGCTTCAGTTAGATGTTTTCTTGAAATAGCACAGCTCCAGAAGTTGTCTAGTTAGTTGGGTTTCCATTAACTTTATGTCTGTAGAAACAAATATCTCTCATCATTCTTCAAAAGGTCAGAAAAGTTCTGTGAATGCCAAACATAGGGTGACCCTAAGTTGTTATATACATGCTTCAAAAAATGGAATTTTTTTCACAAATTAGAATTGCTAACAAGTATCTTATTCTTATCTGTGAAGTGATAATTTATCATTACTTTTAAAAAATTATTACATCAACAGTCACTAATTTAGCAACAAATTTATTTTAACACTGATCTAGGAGGTGTGAAATGTAAAAGCTTTTTGGAATCACTTGTAAATCAGAAAACTTCAGCGACATTACAAAGAAATATGCTACCCAGAGTACCCAGGGACTAAACTACCAATCAAAAAGTACACATGGAGTGACCCATGGCTCCAGCCACACATGTAGCAGAAGATAGGTCTTGCCAGGCATCAATGGGAGGGGAGGCCCTTGGCCTGTGAAGGTTCAGTGCAATGCCTCAGTGTAGAGGAATGCCAGGGCAGGGAGGCGGGAAAGAATGTGTGAACTGATTGGTGGGGGAGCATCCTCATGGAGGCAGGGGTTGGGGGAAATTGCTGGGGGGTTTCCAGAGAAGAAACTGGAAATGGGGATAACATTTGTAATGTAAATAAAGAAAATATCCCATAAAGAAAAGGAAAAAAAACAAAGAAATAAGCTAGCAACTTTAATATTATTGATAAACTGTACTTCATAACTTAGTGTAGGATGTGAAACTGATATTTTTAAGCCACATTTTTATCTAATGCTTTGGCCATCTTCATATTTACTTTAAAATGATCATATGATACCTTTTAACCTGACTTTCAATACACTTTAACAGTTCATCATTCAGTAGTGAGATAAACTACCTAGAGACAACAACTACTTTAAGATGATTTATCCCTACTTTTCCTTATATTGCTTGTAAAACTCAGTGGCAATGCTCTAAAATTCTACTAAGATTTAGAGACTTGCTAATCCAGAGACTTAGACGAAAATTAAATACCACTTGTCTAAAAACAAACAATGATAAAATGGCTACTAATGCTTCTGTAAGGCAAATGACACTTGTCATTACGATAAAGCGGCAAGGAACAGACGGAAAAGATCTTTACAAATCCTACATAAAATAGAGGAATAATGCCATATATATAACAGAACTCAAAGCTGCTAAAGTGCCAAATAACCTATTAAAATGGGTACAGAGTTAAAAAAGAATTCTCAATGAGGAATATGAAATGACTGGAGAAGCACCTAAAGAAATGTTCAACATCCTAGTCATCAGGGAAATGCAAATCAAAACAACCCTGAGGTCAGAACAGCTAAGATCAAAAACTTAGGTGACAAGAGATGCTGTTGAGGATGTGAAGAAAGAGGAACATGCCTTCATTGTTGGTGGGATTGCAAGCTGGTACAACCATTGTGGAAATCAGTCTGGCGGTTCCTTAGACAACTGGACATTGTACTACCTGAGGACCCAGCTATACCACTCCTGGGTATATATCCAAAACATGCTCCAACATACAAGAAAGACACATGTTCCACTATGTTCATAGCAGCCTTATTTATAATTGCCAGAAGCTGGAAACAATCCAGATGCCCTTCAACAGAGGAATGGATACAGAAAATATGGTACATCTACACAATGGACTACTACTCAGCTCTCAAAAACAATGACTTTATGAAATTCGTAGGCAAATGGTTGGAACTGGAAAATATCATCCTGAGTGAGCTAACACAATCATAAAAAAATACATGGTATGCATCATTGATAAGTGGGTATTAGCCCAAAATCTCAAATTACCCGATACAATCCACAAACCAAATGAAGCTCAAGAAGAAGGATGACCAATGTGTTCATTTGTCAGTCGTTCTTCAAAGGGGGAGCAGAGACTGAAGGCATGGCCATTCAGAGCCTATCTCACCTGGGGATCCAGCCGATATATATATATATATATATATATATAGATAGATAGATAGATAGATAGATAGATAGATAGATAGATAGATAGAGATAGATGAGATATAGATATAGATATAGATATAGATAGATATAGATATAGATCTCCAAGAAAACTAGGGACAATATTGATGAAGCCAAGACAGAGTCTGATAGCTGTCTCCCTGAGAGGCTTAGCCAAAGCATGACAAATACAGATGCAAAGGCTAGCAGCAAACCATTGAACTGTGTACAGGTCCCCATTGGAGGAGTTAGAGAATGTAACTGAAGTAACTGAAGGTGCTTGTGACCCCATAAGAACAACGATATCAACCAACCAGAGCTCCCAGGTACTAAACCACTACCCAAAGGCTACACATGGGCAGACTCATGGATCCAGCTGCATATGTAGCAAAGGATGGCCTTGTTGAACATCAATGGGTGGAGAAGCCCTTGGTCCTGTCAACTCTGGACCTCCCCAGTGTAGGGGAATGTCCGGGATGGGAGGCGGGAATAAGAGGTGGTTTGGGAGGGGGAACCTCCTAGTAGAAGAAGGGGGAAGAGGAGGGCATGGAGAGCTTATGGATGGGAAACAAGGAAAGGGAATAAAATTTTAAATGTAAATAAAAAATATCCAATTAAAAGTGACTGCTAGTGGCCTTCTGCTATACTTATAGGTAAGTGCCTTGCTCAGCCCCCATCAGACAATTTCAACTGCAGCAGGTGTAGCAAATACAGGCACTCACAAGCAGACATTATCCAGGAATTGAGAGACTTTGGAACACTCAGCTCTAAATGGGATGTAGCTGTCATTAAATCCCTTCTTTCAGAGATCAGGTAACCCTAAAGATGAGAAGACAGAGTGTAAGAATCAGAGGGGATTGGAAACACCGAGGAAACAAGGCCCCCCAAAATAGACATAATCAAAGCTTATATGAACTTACAGGGACTGTGGTAGCATGCAAAGGTCCTCTTTATATGTATTATAACTTTTTGTTTAGTAGGGTTTTTGGATGTTTGTTTTGTTTTTATATTCTTGAGTATGTGAGTGAACTACCATATTACAGCAAAGGAATTAAATAGCCCAATTATATTAGTTGGGAAATATTTACTACAGACAATCACTAGGCAAAGCTTGTTATAGAATAACATAGTGATTATTTATAAAAATATGGATTGATAGAAAAATAGCTACAGATGATTGATAAAGGATTAAAAGATCATTGAATAGGTGTATAGATCCAGCATATATTATAGTGTTGATTAGAACTGGATCTCAACACAAACTGGAAGCTGAAAATTCTCTATGCAGGCAGTCTGCAAGATGAATCCTAATAAACAAAATAACTTCAGCAAAAATATGAAATAATAAGAAACTGGGGTCTCAGAAGGTGGCAGGTGTTTGTCTGAGCTGCTGGAAACACTGATGTTTGACATACAAGGACACAAAAAGCATTAGCCCAGTATGAAAAATAATTGGGTAATCTGATTTATTATGTCATTCCATCGTCATTCCTCAGCACTATAAAAGTGCCTCACACTTAACACGGAATGTAACGAAAACTTAAAGTAGGATTCCTTTTATTAGTCATGATTAAAATCCTGCATTCCGCAGCTAAGTGTCAGATATAATAAAAAATACTTTATCAATTATCTTGAAGTTATTTATGTAGTCAGGTGGCTAAGAAAAATAGCCACTACAGGTATTTCTTGTTCATACTGTTAATCTCAAAGAAAATTACATAGAAAGTTGAATTAATGTTTATTTCAGGCACAACATTATAAGCATTATTTTAACAATCTGCAGATGTTTTTAGAGCAAGAGCCTAATATAGTTATGTCTTCTTTGACCCTCAATTAGCAGTATTACACTAATAGCAGATTTCATGGCCTACACATAAATGTAAAAGTAAAATAGACTACTTTTGCTTATCTTCAAGCATGTTTTTAAAATTTACAAAACAAAGCACAAGAAACCTCTGATTTATACCTTTTTTCAAATTTAGTGATTCTTATTTATAGTAAAGTGTTAATAACAATCTCTAAGAAAATATTACATATTCCAAATTTTCTCCTGAAGATGAGGCATTTTAAGTGACAAAGTAGAACACTACATGAGTCATCTCATAAAAATGAGGTATGAATAAAACCACATGGATTTTAAATTGATATGGTCAAATGTGTGATTTTGTTTCTAACTATGAAATCTCTAAACTGTTTGCTGTTCTTCCTGTTCGGCTGATTGGTTTTAATGCTAGACATTTAATTAGGCGTTCTCCAAGATAGGAAAGCAATCTGCCAATGAACCATACATGTATTTATTTATCATATATATATAATCTCTATATATATAAATATATATATATATATATATATGAGGGAGAGAGAGAGAGAGAGAGAGAGAGAGAGAGAGAGAGAAGGTACCAACTTGTAGTTCAAATTGTCTTTTAACCTATAATTTTCCTGTCTCTTTGCTGATCAGATTATTGTCCTGTGTCACCATGTCAGACTACATTTTTTTTTATTGTTTTAGACAACCGTATAAATCTATGCACATGTATAGGTCTTGATGTTTTCTTTTGGTTTAAAGTTAGTGTATAGGTTATTTTTGCTTAGGTAAAGACAATTTAGCTGAGATATTAATAATGATGTGACAAATTACAACTTTCCCTGCCTCTTTATTTTGTATGTATGTTTTACGTATAAATATGTAAAGGTGTGTGTATATATATGTATGTATATGGCATATGGACATAATTCGTTTCAACTAAATAACATCTTCAACAAATGCTGACAAAAACAATAAAGTTAAATTTCTTGATGTAGTGGTTTGAATATGCTTGGCCCAGTGCCACTATTTGGTGTGGACGTGTTGGAGTAAGTGTGGCATTGTTGGGGGACGTGTGTGTCACTGTGGGAATAGACTTTGATTCCTGCTTCCTAGTTACCCAGAGCCAGTCTTCTTGTGGCTTCCTTCTGCTGAAGCTTTAGAACTCTCCACTCCTCCAGTGACATGTCTACCTGGACACTGCAGTGCTTCTCACCATGATTATAATAGACTGGACCTCTAAATCTATAAGCAAGGCCAATTGAATATCGTCCTTTATAAAGGTTGACTTGGTCATGCTGTGTCTTTACAGCAATGGAAACTCCAATGAAGACAATGGGAGAGGCACCCATCATGGATCCTGGGAACAGCATGTAGAAAGAAAGGAGAGGAGATAGAAGGACATATTGTTAGGAAGCGTGGACCTGAGAGACTGGTTTAGTTATATCTCTTCTAGAGTTAATACATTGCTATTCTTATTAGTCATTTTTGAGGAGCAGCTAACAACTCATTTGAAATCTTGGGCAAAAACCTATCAAAATAAACAAAAAAGATCATAAATTCTAGCATATAAACTTGAGAGTTTATTGTGCAGTTTTATCAGTAGAAATAAGATAACGGCCAGGTCCCTGGAAAATCCCATGCTCCCTCTACAGAAAGTTTCTCTTTTCTGCATAGTTCATATTTCATTCCATGAGACCGTCTTACATATGAATACTAAGGGACTGTATTACTGAGAGGCACTGGACATTTATCCCAATGGTGCTTCATAGTTCATTTATATTTTCAATTGAGAAAGACTTTCTGAGTGAACAAAATAGTCTGATAAGTGAGACATTAGAATTATGAGATTTTGAAGAATTGCATGTAAAAAAATATTTCTTATGCTTTCTATGATGGCACATACTAACTTATTTTCTTTCAGTTTTTCCAATTATTCTGTTAATTTCTTCTATCAGCAGTAGGTTCTCAGTTTTAAGTTACTTCACAACTTTTAGCTGATAGCTGTACTATAACTCACATTAACTTGCATGTCTGCCCCTTTTTCCCAAGACTGAAATTCTCCCACCTATAATCAGTTTTGTAGCTCCAGGTTCAAGAGATAATGAATGAATAAAATTACTAGTTGGGGGCTTCTTCCTGGCATATCAAGCTGAGTTGGTATTTTATACAGTTACAAGGGATCCAAGTATGGTGATTTATAACAACACCTGGAACTAGGACACTTTAATCCAAAGCATTCTAATTAGAGTTTTAAAACTCAATAGGAAAAACAGGGAATTTTCTCTATGCATTTTGTGTCAGTAGAAAATTAAATTGCTGTTATAATTTCGTCAAACACTTGTCTTTCCTATTTCACTGGCATCAACACAAACTAATGCTATATTGTCATATGACCAACTCTACTGCTCTTTCAAACATATTACTTAAAATATAGTGTACCAACATGACGACCTTAATGTGAACTGAACAAGAATAACACCAGCAGGCATGCCAAACTGGACAGGGAATAGTTCATATAGCCTCAACTCCACATAAATGACCATATGCAATGGGAGCAGGAGAGGTAGTCTTCTCCAGAGAAGATTGCTAAAAACAAAACTGGCTGACCAGAGCCAAACATCATCGCTGAAAACAGATATACATGTAACATTATACAGACTGAGAAGGTTATATTTAATAATGTATATGTATAAACAGATGTGTAAGCAATGAGAATTAGTGAAAGAAAATTGCATAAGTTTTTTTTTCTTTTTTTTTCTTTTTATTCCCCTTTTAACACCCACGACAAAGTGTTCATTCTAACAATTCTATTCCTTTACAACATATCTATTAATATGAGCATTAACAAGTTCTAAAAAGGAATACAATTTTACTTAGTAGGACTCTCTCTCATTTCTATCTGCTTCTATTATCTTCAACATAGCCTTTAAAGCGATATACCAATGTTTTTCGTCTTCCCATAAGGAGAGAAAATCTCTCATTCATGCAAAAGTGAAGCCCAGGAGATACTACGCTTTTTTTTTTTTTTTTATTGGTTAACTTGAGTATTTCTATATACATTTAGAGTGTTATTTTTCCCGGGGTTTCCAGGCAAACATCCCCCTCCCCTCCCCTTCCTTAATGGGTGTTCCCCTCCCAACCTTCCCCATTGCTGCCCTCTCCCAACAGTCTAGTTCACTAGGGTTCAGTTCCTTAGCAGGCCCAGGCTTCCCCTTCCACTGGTGCTCTTACTAGGATATTCATTGCAACCCATTCGGGGTCAGAGTCCAGGTCAGTCCATGATAGTCTTTGGATAGTGGCTTAGTCCCTGGAAGCTCTGGTTGGTTGGCATTGCTGTACATATGGGGTCTCGAGTTCCTTCAAGCTCTTCCAGTTCTTTCTCTGATTCCTTCAACAGGGGTCCTGTTCTCAGTTCAGTGGTTTGCTGCTGGCATTTGCCTCTGTATTTGTATTCTGGCTGTGTCTCAGGAGATCTACATCCGGCTCCTGTCGCCTCACTTTTTACTTCATCCATCTTGTCTAATTGGATGGCTGTATATGTATGGGCCACATGTGGGGCAGGCTCTGAAATAGGTGTTCCTTCAATCTGTTTTAATCCTTTGCCTCTGTTCCTGCCAAGGGTAATCTTGTCCCCTTTTAAGAAAGGAGAAGACTTCACATTTTGATCATCCATCTTGAGTTTCATTTGTTCTAGGCAACTAGGGTAATTCAAGCATTTGGGCTAATAGCCACTTATCAATGAGTGCATACCATGTATGTCTTTCTGTGATTGGGTTAGCTCACTCAGGATGATATTTTCTAGTTCCAACCATTTGCCTACGAATTTCATAAACTTGTTTTGATAGCTGAGTAATATTCCATTGTGTCTTTTAAATAAGAGTTGTCTTTGTCACAGTGTCTCTTGACAGCCATGGGAAACCTAGCAATCAATTCATGTGATTATATCAAGCTACCTTCCCTTTCTTCAGAGTGAGAAAGATAACTTATGTTTTATCCTATTCTATATTTTAATCTTCTCTCATATTATGGCTATATTTTTTCATTAACTATATAGTTAACTGTCCAACACTGGAGTTATTTTGTACTCCCCACTAGCACCTTCTTAGGGTATCAGATTGTACTTTAACTATCGTGCATGTAGTACTTCACATCTTACCTAGTTTTCTGGTTTAGACGCTATATGGGATGTCAGCTTTTCTTAAGAGATATATTAAGCATTTTTATCACCAAATGAGAAATAAGGGCTTAGGTAAATGGTAGCCTCTCTTCAAGCAACGAATACTAACCAGCCTTTTGGGGAGTTAAGTGATTAAGCACAGAATAACTTCCAAATAAGATAGAATTTAAAAGTATTGTTGATCTCAGAGAATTTAATAAATGAGTTTGATTTGGATCACTAAACACTGCACAGAATTCATAAGAGGTTAAAACTCAGCTGTCAAAGCCTAAAATGTCCATGAGAAGCAGCTGATTTTCTTCTCAAACACACCTATTACATTCTTTTGAGATAAAACAAAAACAGATACAGGCCTTCTCTGAAAAACATTCACAATCCATTAAACTCAGATTTTTAGCATCTCCAAAATTCTATATTAAATAATTATTATTCTTTTCATGGCAAAATATATTATATTATTTCTTTTTGTTTACTTAAATATTTCTTTGTCTAGAATATAATTTCAACACTTATACATGTACAAATTGGATACATAAAATGATCTGAAAAGAGAAGGAATATCCAGCTTTAATTGAAACATCTCATCATCCCCAGAATCCTCTTTCAAGGGTTCTGGCAACATCACAGAAGAAATTGCTGAGGAATGAAAGAGGTGGAGCATATGGGGTAGTTCTCCTAAAACATTCCTTTTGGACTAACCTGGCTAGTGAGTTACATTAGCTGTGGAACAACAATCAATAAACCAGACCCTCCCCAGAGCTCCAGGGACTAAACCACCAACCAAAGAGTATGCATGGAGGAACCATGGCTATAGCCACATACAACAGAGGATGGCATCGCTCTGGCATCAATAGAAGGAAAAGCCTTGTCCTGGACGGTTCTATTTCCCATTAGGGGAAATGCAGGGCATTGAGAATGGAGCATCTTCATAGAAGCAGGCAGAGAGGGATGACAAAGGGGGGAAAGCATTTAAAATGTAAATACATAAAATATCTAATAAAAACGTCTACATAGATGGTGTCTGTGATCTCAAAATTTCATTTTACATTGAAGAAATAATGTATATGTATAAACAGATGTGTAAGCAATGAGAATTAGTGAAAGAAAATTGCATAAGTTTAAAAAGAGCAGGAAGTGATATATGGAAGGATTTTGTGGGGAAAAAGGAAAGGGAGAGATGTCAAAATTATATTTTATTTAAAAAATAAAATTAAATGAATATATAGGCACATGGCTAAAACATATTGGAAATGAGTCACCAATTACAGAGACAAATACAACAAAGTATTAAGTCTATTTCAAATTTATGTTAAAATATCAGACAAATATAACCAGTGTATAAACCTACATGTGGTGAAATGTAGGTTTGACAAAGAATACAAGTTATTTTTGCTAATTTAAATTATGTAGCATTATTACTGTTTCAAGTCTATTTTATACTAAATGGATAAAATTCTTCGAAGGATGTCCTCTTCTGTTTTGAAACCAACCTCACTTTCATTACTGCTTCTCCTTTGCTGAAGTAGAGGGTTTCCCTTTTCCTTTGGCTTGTTTTCGCTATGCTCGGTCTGCATTATTAAAATGTCATAGGAAGGTCATTTATCTAGATTATGCTGCCTCATTAAACAAATATAAATTTTGCTTGAACAAGTTTAATCATTCTGTTGTTACCTGCTAAATGCATGCAAAAATATTCACACTGGCAGAGTCAATATGATATAATAGTGATACCAAATGCAAGCAGGGGCAAAACAATGCTAATAAAGCATTTATCATCATTCATGGAAAATGATAGTGAAAATATGAAACACATTAGTGTGTATTTTCTTCACTAGAGAAATCCATGACCATTGAATCCAGGCAGAGAAATTGAATGCTAAGCCATAGCTCGTATATGACTCAGATAATTGAGATATCATGACCACGTGACCCATAGGAATTCAGGAACTTGTCGAAAACAAGTTTTTGCACAATACATGCTATATATTGCTACAGGAGTTCTAATAACAATGTGTGGAAATGTCATAATAAACCCACCATTCTTTATATGTATATAAAAATATCAATTTAAATAGATGGTTTGCTAGTTGATTAATTGAAAACATAACATATAATAATAAGATATAAACTCTTTAGTGTAAGAAATAATTACTAGAAACAAACTACATGGAAATAGGTATGTTATAAAAACATACCTAATTGATTTAATGCAGACTTGTGTTTTAAAAAAGCATCACATATCCTGGAACTCAATTTGAAGACCACCCTGACCTCAAACTCATAGAGATCCACCTATCTCAGCCTCCTGAATGTTGGAATTCAAGGCATGAGCTAGCAAACCTGGCTAAAAATGTTATTCCTTCTATGTAAGTAATAAATTATGACAACCTTTACTCACCAATTTTAAAGGCACTATGAATTATGCTCTTAATATGTGCCTATGAGCATTTCAAAGACATATATGAATGGTGTGTGTGTGTTGTGTGTGTGTTGTGTGTGTTTGTGTGTGTGTGTGTGTGTGTGTGTGTGTGTGTCTGTGTGTGTGTCTGTGGGGTACGTGTTGGGCCATAGGCTTTAGGGAGGAGTAGAGGAGGACATGCTTATCACTCTCCAATTCTTTTCATACAAGGTTTACTCATTTACCCTGGAGGGAGGCAAGTACCAGGGAGCATCCTGTCTTTACACCCCAAATTGCTTGATTTAGAGGTGTATGTCCAAACATTGGGGTTTTGCTTGGGTTCTTGGATTTGAACTTAGGTCTTTAAGAAATACAGCAAGCACTCTTACACACTGAGACTCTTTCAGGCACAGACAGTCTGTAACATAGTCTTTTTAGACACTGCTCCATGTATATATGTTTACTTTTTTATAATTAAACAATTTTACAATATTTTGAATATGCTAGCTGCAATTTTCTGTGTAATATATTTTATATTCTCCTTAGAAATAGATTATAGATTTCTTTCTATATTCTCCTGCAGTAACTTGGTATTTTAAATTTTAAAAATAGCAATTTTCTTTTGTTTTGGATCTATGTTCTCCTACCTTGAAGAAATGTCATATGAGAGAGTGCCTTTTTAAAATAAGTTTTCTATCATCTATCTATCTATCTATCTATCTATCTATCTATCTATCTATCTATCTACATACCTACCTACCTACTGTATATTTTTCTCTGACATGTTACTTTGAAATTGCAAAAAAAAAGTTTTCTTGAGGATTTATATATTTATTCATAAACGTGCTGCGATCAAAATATCTTGTTTTTTGTAGCATTGACTTTATTGCACCCTTATATGTTTGATATTAAACACATATTAATGATTTCTGTTATAGTTGAAGCAGCGTTGAGCTTGGGAAGTAAAGGAATAAGACATACTTGGCTTTGACCTTTATTTATTTATACACTCTCAATTATCTTATTGGTTATTTTATTTATTTACATTTCAAATATTATCCCTCTTTCCAGTTAGAAATTAAATAGAAACATGTTGCAGTGAGGATGGGAAAATGGGGGTTGCCACTAGAAAGTCCCAGATGCCTTGTAGAAATCTCCCAGGACCCATTGAGATGAGATTAGCAGAAATACACAACAAAGGGAAGAGAGAACCTATAGAGACCCTATCCAATGTACAGGCATAAACACCAGTTGAGGGATGGGACCACCCACCCAACTCAAAAATATTAACATGAATTGTTAACCTATGATCCAGCCAGCTTGCATACACTCAAACTCAGACACTATTGCTGATACCAAGACATCTGCTGATAACAGCCTGCAATGACCATCCCAGTGACTGGACTCTACCAGAGCCTGGACCATACAGATGTGGGTTGCTAGGGGAGCCAGCCATCAGCAAACATCGGACTGAGGGACTGAGCATGGGGACAGCAATGGGAGGAGCATGGAAGGTCTGAAAGCTGAACCGATTTGTAAACCCAAAGAAAGTACAACATTATCAACCACAAAACCTCCCAGGGATTAAATCACCATCCATAGAGTACACATGGATGGGACCCATGGCCCAGCTGCTCATGCAGCAGAGGCTGGTCTTATCCTCAGCATCAATGGAGGGGGAGGCCCTTGTCCTGTGGAACTCCATGCCCCAATATAGGGAATACCAGGTGGTAGGACAACCGTGGGATTGGGTTGAGGGGGGGGAGCACCCTAATAGAAGCTGGGGAGGATGGGATAAGGGGATTGCAAAGAAAAAAATTAATTCAATTTTTTTTTTTTGGTTCTTTTTTTTTTTTTTTTTTCGGAGCTGGGGACCGACCCAGGGCCTTGCGCTTCCTAGGTAAGCGCTCTACAAATTAATTCAATTTTATTTAAGTTTATTTAATATTTATTTGTCATTATTATTAAATTGTCTTCCTGTTTATAAACATAGTTTAAAACCTAATTAATATATTTATAAACAGTTATTACAGAAGTTAAAATGCCATAACTGGTAATTATGTTCATTTCATAAGGCATTTCTCTCATAATCTCAAGAAATAGTGGAAAAGTATGATTTTAATGTGGCATTATCTACAGAAAAATAATTTATTGTGTTTATAAAATAAAATTTCACACTAGGAAGATTTTTAAAAGTGCAAGACACAAAGTGCTATTTTCTTATTGGAAACTAATGTTTCCATAGTTATTGAAATAAGCAAAATTAAGCCACTAAAAGATCAAGGAACTGAACTAATTCATTACCATTAGGAAATGTAAAGAGTAGTAAATATTCTTCTGTCTTAAGAAGGGCAAGACATAGTTAGATTCAGAGTAAAATTTTGCCAGATTTTCAAAGAAGATAACAAAACAAAGACACATGCTCCACTATGTTCATAGCAGCCTTATTTATAATAGCCAGAAGCTAGAAAAAACCCAGATGTTCCTCAAAAGAAGAATGAATACAAAAATGTGTTACATTTACACAATGGAGTACTACTCAGCTATTACAAACAATGACTTTATGAAATTCTTAGGCAAAAGGATGGAACTAGAAAATATCATCCTGAGTGAGGTAACCCAGACACAAAAGAATATACATGGTATGCATGCACCATTAAGTGCGTATTAGCCCAAAAGCTAATTTGCCCATTATACATCCCTCAGAACATATGGAGCTTAGGAGGAAGGAAGACCAGGGGTGAATGCTTCAGTCCTGCTTTGAGGAGGAACAAGTTGATTGAGGGAAGTTGAGGGAGGGAGACAGGAGGGGGAGCTAAAATGAGGGCAATATTAGATACTGGAGTTGACAGGGAGAGAGGTACAGAGCATCCAGAAATCGAATAAAAATATGTAGCAGTAGCAGATGAGGAACTGGGGTAGCCATTGGAGGGTACCAGATGCCAGGGAAACAGGAGGCTCCCAGGACCCAACAGGGATGACTTTAGCCAAAATGCACTGTAGAGACCACCTGCAATAGATAGGCATGGCCCCTGGTCGAGTGATGGGGCCACTCACCCATCTCAAAAATTTTAACCCAGAAGTGTTCCTGTCCAAAGGATGAACAGGGACAAAACATTGAGCAGAGAATGAAGGAAAGACCACTTGGGGACTGCCCCTCTTTGGGAACCACCCAGTGCTCCTAGGGATTAGATCACCAGCCAAGGAGTATAAAGGTTGGGACCCATGGCTCCAGATACATATGTCGCAGAGGATGGCCTTGTCTTACATCAACTGGAGGGGAGTCCCTTGGTCCTGTTGAGATTTGATGTCTAGGATAGGGAGATTTTGGAGTGGTAGGGCAGGAGAGTGTGGGTGGTGAGGGAGCACCCTCATAGAGGCAAAGGGGAGGGAAGAGAGGGGGGATGTGGGATGGGGAATTTGGAAGAGGTAAGTGGTTAGTGGGATATCACTCGAGATGTAAATGAATGAAATGATTAATAAAATAAGTATTTCTTTATTTATATAAAATAAATTGAGTAGATGGGGTGACTGGGAGGACTTGGGGCAACATTGAGGTTGTAAAGTAAAATGATTTTAGAGGAAAAAAATAAAGAAACAGTTACAAATTTCTAAGAAGCCAGTGTTACTTTTATATCAAAACCAGATATTTATTCAACAATAACAACAATTAAACAAACAAAACCTATAGTCCAATATCCCCGATAATACTAGAATCAAAATAATTAATAGAATATATGGCAAAATGAATATAAGAATATATCAAAAATATCATTCACCATTATCAACTTTAATATATGCTAGAGCTGCAGGTATTTATAACATATAAAAGTAAATAAATGAAATAAATCATATAAATGAATTCAAAGACAAAAGTTGCATAATCAACTCATGGATATGCAAAGTGCCTTTGACAAAATTCTGCATATTTTCTTGTTAAAAGTTCTTTAACCAACTTGACTGGAGGCTAGTTACTTCAACGTAGTAAAGGATACATATGGTAAATTCACAGTCAACAATATAATAAATGGAAAAACTTGAAGCAATCCACTAAAACCAGGAAATGACAGGGTCATTCAGTATCCTCACCCTGCTTCATATACTTTTTGAATCACTAGCTAGAGAAATAATACAAGAAAAGTAAAGGATTGCAATAGAAAAAGTCAGATTTTTCACTACTTGTATATGATACAGTATCGTATACGTGAATGTTCATCAAGTTTATCCAGAAAATATTTTAAAATCATTAGCATATTTAGAAGAGACAAAAAAAACTTACAAAAATCAGTAACAGTAACAAGCATTTTGAGAAAGGAATCCTGGAAACACTCATATTCACAGAGTTATAAAAAATAAAATAGTTAAAATTTAAGTTAGTTGAAGAGAGGAAAAATCTCTCCAATAAAATCTTTAAATCTCTGAAGAAAAAATTGAAGAAGATACTAGAAGACATGCTTATATATTGCTGGAATTAATATTGTGAAAATAACCATTCTATCAAAACCAATTTACAAACTCAGTGAAATACTAATCAAAATCTCCACGATACTGCAGAAATCAAAAATAGATTATCCTAAAATTCATATGGACCTCAAAAGATTTTGTATAGTCAAAATAATCTGAGCTAAAGAACAATGCAGGAAAGACTTCAAGCTATATTAGAGAGCTTCATTAACAGAAAAAACATCGTATTGTCATAAGAACTGAAATATAGAAAAATGAAAAAAAAACAGAAGACTGAAGCATGTTTGCACATGGCTATAACCATTGAATATTCGGTCAAGAAGCTAGAAAGACATGCAGAAGATAGCATCTTCAAAAATGGATAGCCACAACAAATAGAATAAAATGTATTCTGTATCTATCACCCTTCACACCTCTTCACACAAACTACTACAATTACAACAGACTACATGTAAAAAATGAAGTGTGAAAAATGCTATAAGAAAACACCAGCTGCATGCTACAAACACTGCTGCTTGAAAATGCTTTCTGACTAGAACATCTTTGTTCTTGAATTAAGAAAATAAGTGGATCATCTTAAAACTAAAATGCTTCTGTACAGAAAAAGAAACAAATGTTCGTCTATTTTCATTTTTCTACATACCGACAGACAGTTAGACCAGCACCATTTATTGAAGGTGCTTTCTTTTTTCCATTGTATATTTTTGGCTTCTTTGTCAAAGATCAAGTGTGCATAAATTGGTGACTTTATTAATGGGTCTTCAGTTCTATTCTACTGATCAACCTGTCTGTCTCTGTACAAACATCTGCAGTTTCTATCACTATTGCTCTATAGTAGAGCTAGAGATCAGGGATGGTGATTCCTGCAGCCATTAAGTACATGCTGAAAGAGACCAGATATTGATCTCTCCTGAGAGACTCAACCAGAGCATGTCAAATACAGAAGTGAATGCTAGCAGCAAACCACTGAACTGAGTACAGGACCTCCTTTGGGGGAATTAGACGAAGGATTGAAAGAGCTGAAGGAGCTTGCAACCCCATAAGAACAACAATGCTAATCAACCAGAGCTTCCAGGGACTAAACCACTACCCAAAGACTATACATGGACTGACCCAGGGTTCCAACCGCATATAGAGCAGAGAATAGCCTTGTTGGGGCACCAATGGAAGGGGAAGCCCTTGGTCCTGCCAAGGTTGGACCCCCAGTGCAGGGGAATGTCTGGGCAGGGGGGTAAGGGGAGGGTTGATAGGGGAACACCCTTATGGGGAAGGGGAAGGCGATAGGGGACTTATGGACAGGAAACTGGAAAAGGGAATAACATTTGAAATGTAAGTAAAGAAATATATCCAATAAAATTTTTTTTAAAAAGAATTGTTCATCGTTGTCGCTTTTTTTTTTTTTTTTTTTTTTTTTTTTTTTGCTTTTCGGATGATTTTGAGAATTACTCTTTCCATGTTTTGAAGAACTGTATAGGGATTTTGATGAGGATTGCATTGAATCTGTAGATTGCCTTTGGTGAGATGGCTATTTTTACTATGTTACTCCTGCCAATCCCTGTGCATGGGAGTTCTCTCCATTTTCTGAGATCTTCGGTTTCTTTCTGGAGACACTTGAAGTCCTTATCATAAATATCTTTCACTTGTTTGGTTAGAGTTACGCCCAAGATATTTTATATTATCTGTGGCTACTGTGAAGGGAGTTGTTTCCTTAATTTCTTTTTTTAACCTGTTTATCACTTGTATAAAGGAAGGCTACTGATTTATTTGAGTTAATTTTATATCCAGTCACTTTGCTAACATTGTTGATCAGCTGAAGAAGTTATCTGGTAGAAATTCGGGATCACTTATGTATACTATCATGTCATCTGCAAATAGTGATGCCTTTATTTCTTCTTTGCCAATTTGTATTCCCTTGATCTCTTTTTGTTGTCTTCTTGTTCTAGCTAGCATAATCAAGAGGAATCTCACAGAGTAAAAAATCTTTGCCAGCTGTTTTAGTTGCTATTCTATTGTTGTAATAATACACTATGACCCAGGCATTTAATTGGAGACTTCTTAAAGATTCAGGAGGTTATTTCCTGAGCATCATGGTGAAGCATGTGGTAACACACAGGCATAGTGCTTCAGCATTATCTAACCCATATCCCGATTTGTAGACAGCACACACACACACACACACACACACACACACACACACACACACACACAGAGAGAGAGAGAAAGAGAGAGAGAGAGAGAGAGCATTTTTAAATCTCCAAGCTCATTCCTAATGAAACAATTCCTTTAGCAAGCCACAGTTCTCAATCCTTTCCAAACACTTTTACTACCTTGAGAGCCAGTATATGAGCCTAGACAGACTACTCTCATCCAAACCATTATACCAGACCAGCTATATATCTGATAGAAGATTAATATCCAGATAATACAAATAACTGAAAAAGAGGAGTAAAAGAAAAAATGGCTAAAGTAGAAAAATGGAATTTGAATCTGAACAGCATAATCTAAAAATAAGAAATAAAAATGGTTTAGGAATGTCTTTAAAACTGTCTAACATCTTTAATAATTAGATAAATGTAAATTAAATGTACACTGATATTTCATCTTTCACAACTCAAAAAGGCTGAAATCAGAAAGAAAGAAGGAAAGAAAGAAAGAAAGAAAGAAAGAAAGAAAGAAAGAAAGAAAGAAAGAAAGAAAGAAAGAAAGAAAAACAACTAACAGCTAATTCTGTCAAGGATGGGGTAAAAGAGGCACCTGTGTTGATTGTCAGTGAGGAAATCCTCAAAAAAGTGAAAAGATCTCTATGGCCGGAGTATTACTCCTAGGCATTTGTCTAATAGATCTGCTATAATACTCAGTAGAATGTTGCTCAGCTGTATCTATTTCAGCTATATTCACATTAGCTAAATTACAGAAGGAATTCAAGTTCCCTTCAACTGAGTAATAGACAACTAAATAGAATTCCTCTTTAAATAGAAATAAAGTCTATTTAGTTGAAAACAGACAGAAACCATGAATTCTTTTAGTAAATGGATGCAACTTGAATGTACTGTACTGAATGAAAGAAACACCAAAAACCAGAAAAACAAACACCACATGTTCTCTCTTATATCAGGAACATAGATCCAAAGTGAGTTTTAGATATTAATTTGGAGTTATCACAAAGCTACAGAAGGGTGATAAATGGGATATAGGGTCATAAAATGAAAAGTGAGAAAATCAAGGGCGGGGCAGAATTTTGTAAATGGAAATGAAGAACAATACAGGGGTCATGGTGGGAGGCATAATAACCTTAGCGATAGTTGAAAATGCCACAGGAAGACACATGTTCACTTTAACTACCTGCACAGTATGTTGTGAGTCTATACATATAGAGTTTGAAAGAAATTACACCATTTAGGGTGATAATTCTCCATAATGGATGGTTAAACTATCCAAACAACACTGCAGTGCTGAGCACAGGAAGCATCCCTTAGGTTTATAGGCTTAGAAAATTAAAGGAACTCTCAAAGAAGTCTGAAGGTTTCCCATTATACTTGATTGGCTCCCAGAATATAAACATTAAGACCTTGGAGCTGAACACAGTACATATTTCAGTCAGAATATTCGGTTGAACTGAACTACAACGGACTTGAAAGCCTCGTACCTGTCCAACTGGCATAGTTTTAAATTTCTGCAATGTGTTATGCAAGTTGCATAGAAAAAAAAGCAATCAAGAGTTCTACAACAAAGACTAGAGAGAACAACGATAATTATGGCATGATATACACAAGTAGTGAAATTTATGTACTAGAACTAACTACCTGTTTTTCAATTGAACTTTATGCCTGCTCTATATTAGAGGATCCATGCCTAGTATTGCAAACCCAAATGATTACCTGTGGTTAGTAAGATCATGTACTTTAGAGGAGAACTTACTACTGCCAATACCTTAAACAAGTGTAATTTCTTTTTTTTTAAATATTTATTTTATTTATATGAGTACACTGTAGCTGTCTTCAGACACACCAGAAGAGGGCATCGGATCCCATTACGGATGGTTGTGAGCCACCATGTGGTTGCTGGGATTTGAACTCAGGACCTCTGGAAGAGCAGTCAGTTCTCTTAACCACTGAGCCATCTCACCAGCTCCACAAGTGTAATTTCTAATGCATTGTAAATATGTATCCTTATACCAACACACAAGCATGGTTCTTCCCCTTCAGCAAAGAAACTTCTTGAGTAGAAAGTTACAGAAATCTATAACTTGTTAAAATACAAAGAATGACTTACTGTGGTGCCCAACACCATGGAATAAATCTACACATCAGTGCTTAACATATAAGGTTCAGGGACATGGCAGAAAAGGACGCAGAAAGATGTAAGGACAGAAAGATGACATATCTCCTGAAGTGTACTCATAATGACAAAAAGAAATATAGTCATATTCCTGTACAATATCAACCGTCTTAAATAATATAGGGTCGTCTCAGAAGTTTTAAATTCCAGGTAAAGGGACACAGTCAATTAATAATTCCCAAGGAGTCAGAATAAGTCTTTACTATAGATAAGGCCCTAAGAGTTTATCCAGTCCCAAGCTTTCAGCCCCTATATCTACACTGAATAGAGTCAGTAAGCTCTCTCATTCTCTCTCTCTCTGTCTCTGTCTCTGTCTCTGTCTCTGTCTCTCTCTCTCTCTCTCTCTCTCTCTCTCTCTCTCTCTCTCTCCCTCTTCCTCTCCATGTGTGTGACACATGTAAGACTATATACATCATGTGTTTAGCAATAATTTAAAAGTACATAAATTAAATAGTGAACAATGGAAATTATGAAAACAGATTATTCTTATGTGACACTGTATAAAATGAGACATTTAAATATAAAACATAAGTGTATATATTTTACCAAACATCTGTTAATAAAACTTCAGTTGCACAAGATGTTTTGTGATAGGAAATAAAACTTTCAGAAAGATAATTTGTTATATTAATTGTTAAGAGTATGAGATTGATGAATGCAAACCAATTTTAATTATCATTCGGCTGCCTTAAGTATATTTGAATTTGGTAAGTAAATATTTTGATTCTTATTATGTATTTGAATGAAGTGATTGTGCTCATTAGTTCTTTCTATGTTAATTTGAAAAGATATAAATGGGAAGGTCAATTTTAATTTATGGATCACTAAATGAAGTTGACAACTGTGATTATGACATTTAACCTGCAAGTGGATAACATATTTGGAGATTAAATGATAAATATGATAAATATATGTGTAAACAAATGAGAAATGTGTTCTCAAGAATTTTAGTAAGTGGTATTTCTTGAGCCTTGTCAAATTAGAGAGCAGTTTAAATTACTTCTAACTTTGGTTTTTCCAAACCTTCATTAGTAACACAATTAAGTTGTTTTCAAATATTAAATTACTAAAGTATCAAAGTATTTTTTCATATATCCATATGAATTTTCTTGTTTATTTTTGAGTTGGTAATTTAATTACCTTACTCTCCTCCATTTGCTCCCTTGAAGCACTTTATACCTCTTCCCACTTTCCTAACACATATTTTTTTAAAAATTTTTTTATTTGATTTGTTGTTGAAAACTATCTGCTTGAGTATAGCATTTACATCAATTTCACCCAGTTCTACACACACAACCTGTCCTATGTCCTTGTCCCTCTCACCTTCATTTGAAAAAAAAAACATTGTTTTATACACACACACACACACACACACACACACACACACACACACACTAACTTTGGTTGTCAACTTGACTATATATGTAATCAACTAAATCTAAGACTGCTGGGTGGATCCCAAGGCAATTATTTCTTTGTTGGCTCATTTGACCTGGAAAGACACACCCTAAAACTAGGCAATAATTTTGCCATCCATTTACATACAGAGCATGGAAGAAAAAACTTTTTTTTTCCTCCTGCCTTCCTTCAGTCTTGATGCTAAGCTCATTCATACTGTGAGGGAGGTTTCTCTTCCCTTCTGTTACAACCTATTGCTTCAGGATTCCAATGTAAACTGATGACTAATCTGAGATACTGAGCCTTGCAGAATAAACAGCATTCAAGCCTGTGATATATTATATATGTGTGTGTATTTGTGTATGTATAAGATGTGTGGATTATATTTAATATTTAGTATATATATGTATTCCATAATTATGTATTCTATATCCATGTATTTTATAAATATATTTTATGCATTACATATGTATGTACATATTCAACCAGTTCCATTCATTTAGAGAACCCTTAGTAATTAAACATGTGTATATATAGATAGAAACTTCTGAATCCACTTAGTATTTTCACATGTATGTATTTAAGTTTGACCACTTAGCATTAGAAAATCGATCTGGGAAACTATCCATGGAATAGTCTACTTTTTCTTCTCTTAGCAGCTTCAAGATTTCATATGTGCAACAACATCCTGGCATATAGCACACAGCAACCTACATCAGTAGACTTGATTAAATGGCTCTTTCCGTCTTTCTGTCCTTGTCCTGTGACATTCCTTGAGATTATCTTTAGTAACTGTGTTGTAGATGTATATCATTTGACAACAATATTTCCAAAGCCAATCATTCCCTGTATTTTGGCCAGTTTAGATTTGCATAATAGTCTCCATCTGTTGCAAGTAGAAGCTTCTTCAAGGACAAGTGAGACTTATTTCTTTAGATGATACACCCTTTTAATATATATCTGAGAACTTATGAAATCATAAAATTAATTTACTTATTAAGTTTCTCTAAACTTTTGTCCTGTCATTAAAAATTAAATACTATCATTTAATTTATTTAAATAAATTAATCTTTAAGAATTCACTTTTATAATGTATAAGTTCTTTATCTAATTTTTAACTAAACTCATTTATCTACTGTATGATCCATGTTGGCAGATTAAAATTTCTCTACAATTCCCTTATAATATTCTGAATATTTTAGTAACTCATAAATTTTCCATACTATTTTTTGATTATGTTCAATTCAAACACCCTTTTCTGTTGATTAGATAGGGCAAGGGTGTAGATCCATAGTCCTCTCAGTACTGAATTTTCTGGCATCTTTTTTTCCCCATCAAGTACAAATAGTGCTGATATATATAATATATATATATATATAATATATATAAAATATATATATATATATTTTATAAATAAATATATATATATAATATATATATATAATATATATAAAATATATATAATATATTTTCCAGTTTGCAGCCTTTTCCTGGATCCTGGTTTGTTGACAAAGATCAACATTCTTAAATTGAAGTTTCCCCTTTCCAACAGTTACCATTTGCCAAGAGCTAAGGATGATGTTTGGTTTGTATCCCTCCTCCGCATGCTGGAATTTGGTCTCGTTTGAGCTGTACAGGGCTTGAACATGGTGTCAATATTGCTGTGACTTCCTATGTGTTAGTTCATTTCCATGTGTGAATGGTGCTGTTCCCTTACATTCATCCACATCACTGAAGCAGTGGACAATCTTTTTAATTCCCCTACCACAATTATCTCTGATCCTTGGGAGGAAAGACGTGGTGAGGATGTCTCATTTATGCTGGAGAATTCTGAAGTCTCTCATCTGTACACTTCAGTCAATTGTGGGTCTCTGTGTTTGTCACTACCTATTGGAAATAATGGTTACTATGATGATGGGGAAAAGATGCATTAATCTATGTATATAGTGAATATTCATTAGGGCCAAGATTAACAGTATGGCTATTTAGCAAAAGAGCAGTAATAGGCTTTCATAGGATCTATGATTTTCTAATCACAGATTCTTTACTTAACAGTGGTGACATGAAAGGGTTTCATCTTCCAAAGAAGGACTTAGGTTTAACCAGAAAGTGATTAGTTATCTCCATGATGCTTGGGCCACTGTCGCGTCAGTGAGCAATATCTTGTCAGATGAGGCTTTCAAGGTTTAGAACTGAGTAATGCATTCTAGGAACCAGTTCTTTTATTTGTTTAGCCTTTGATGTTTGTTGGGGTAGTTAGAAACCTTACACAGAGGTGGATAAATAGCAACATCAGCTTTATAAACATATTTTTAATATTAGTTATATTTTTTTCATTTTCTTTTTCTATATCCCCTCCAATTTTCCATTATACTCCAACTTAATCCATATGGTTCACTAAATATCTGTAGATATTTCTGCCCCAGCAACAATGCCAAGCAACCAGAGATTCCAGGGAATAATCCACTACCCAAAGACTATACATGGACTGACCCTGGGCTCCAACTGCATAGGTAGCAATGAATAGCCTAGTAAGATCACCAGTGGAAGGGGAAGTCCTGGGTCCTGCATGACTGAACCCCCAGTGAACATGATTGTTGGGGGTAGGGTGGTAATCGGGGGAGAATGGGGAGGGGAACACCAATATAGAAGGGGAGTAGGAGGGGTTAGGGGGGTGTTGGCCTGGAAACCTGGAAAGGGAATAACAATCGAAATGTAAATAAGAAATACTCAAGTTAATAAAGATAAAAAAATTTATCAAATTATGCCCATATCCAAGTCTCAGATATTGAGTTAGAAATTATTATAATTTAAAATGTCATCCTGAGTGAGGTAACCCAATCACAGAAAAGCACACATGGTATGCACTCATTGATAAGTGGCTATTAGCCCAAATGCTTGAATTACCCTAGATGCCTAGAACAAATGAAACTCAAGATGGATGATCAAAATGTGAATGCTTCACTCCTTCTTTAAAAGGGGAACAAGAATACCCTTGGCAGGGAAGAGAGAGGCAAAGATTAAAACAGACACAGAAGGAACACCCATTCAGAGCCTGCCCCACATGTGGCCCATACATATACAGCCACCCAATTAGACAAGATGGATGAAGCAAAGAAGTACAGGCCGACAGGAGCTGGATGTAGATCTCTCCTAAGAGACACAGCCAGAATACAGCAAATACAGAGGCGAATGCCAGCAGCAAACCACTGAACTGAGAACGGGACCCCCTTTGAAGGAATCAGAGAAAGAACTCGAAGAGGTTGAAGGAGCTCGAGACCCCTTATGAACAACTATGCCAAGCAACCAGAGCTTCCAGGGACTAAGCCACTACCCAAAGACTATACATGGACTGACCCTGGACTCTGACCTCATAGGTAGCAATGAATATTCTAGTAAGACCACCAGTGGAAGGGGAAGCCCTTGGTCCTGCTAAGACTGAACCCCCAGTGAACGTGATTGTTGGGGGGAGGGCGGAAAGGGGGGGAGGATGAGGAGGGGAACACCCATAAAGAAGGGGAGGGGGAGGGATTAGGGGGATGTTTGCCGGGAAACCGGGAAAGGGAATAACACTCGAAATGTAAATAAGAAATACTCAAGCTAATAAAAAAAAAAGGGAAAAAAAAAGAAAAAAAATGTCATTCACATGACTCCAGATTAAACTGTAACCATAGCACTTAAATAAAACAATATTTTGTTGCATTAATTTAATCACATTACTACACATCTTATATTGCATGTATAGATTCTGTTGGTTTCATTTAACCTGTATTTTCTTAATCTTTAAAAAGGGAACATAGTAATAAATTCTGTGCTTCTATTAGTCCTAAAGAATGATTTTTATATCTGTAGTTTCTTTAGTTCACTTAATTGTACTCTCATAGTATAATTTACTGCCTTTGATCAGGAAGTCTTTAATATAAATTTATTAAATTATATCAGTCAACCAATGCAAATAGATTAAAAATATTTACCAGCCCACAAAATGTTTTACCGGCCCTTCTGCTTTTGTGACATCCCAATTGTAATAAAGCTAATATAATTAGCATTTTATGACTCAATCACAAGTTCTGTTCCCTGACTCCATAGCAAACAGCTAATTTTAAAACATTAATTATTACTTGTGATTGTTTTTGAGTTATTTTAAATATGTCATGATCTCCAATGAATGAAGTATCACTAAATACCGCTATTTTATAGACATCATTGAATGATATTTTCTGCACAGATATTTAGCAAAAAAGAAAAACTTACAATACACACCAGAAAATATTAGTTAGTATGAAGTATGAATGTACCATTTGTATATCTAAATTCATTTATTTTTTTATCTAATCTCTGATTCCTGTAGTGACCTTTCCCTCCTGTGATGTGTCACACTGGCCTTGGAAAGCAGTTGCCACTTCTTAGAGTACAATTGTTTTAATATGCTTGGTACATGAAATGGTACCATTAGAATGTATGGCCTTGCCTGTTAATTTTGAAGTGGTCTTTGAGATCCTCCTCCAAGCTGCTTGGAATACATCTTCTGTTTTCCTTTGGAACAAGATATAGAACTCTTAGCTCAGCTCTTCCAATGCCATGCCTGACAGATTCTGCCATACTTCCCGTCATAATGATAATGGACTGACCCTCAGAACCTACAAGCTAGCTTCAATTAAAGGTTGTGCTTTATAAGAGTTGTCTTGGTCATAGTGGCTCATTATAGCAATAAAACCCAAAATAAGATAGAAGTTGGTACCAGGAGTATGGGATACAGACCTAAACAAAGAATCTCAGCTGAGGAATATCGAATGGCTGTGAAGTACCTAAAAATATGTTCAACATCCTTAGTCATCAGGGAAATGCAAATCAAAACAATACTGAGATTCCATCTCATACCAATCAGAATAGCTAAGATAAAAAGTTCAGGTGACAACAGATGCTGGTGAGGATGAGGAGAAAGGAACACTCCTCCATTGTTGGTGGAATTGCAGGCTGGTACAGTTATTCTAGAAATCAGTCTGAAGGTCACTCAGAAAATTGGACATAGTACTACCTGACGAATAATGATTAGCTAAGCTATGCAACTCTTGGTCATCAACCCAAAATATGCTGCAACATATAACAAAGACACATGCTCCACTATGTTCATAGCATTCTGATTTATAATAGCCAGAATCTGGAAAGAACCCAGATTTCCTTCAACTGAGGAATGGATACAGAAAATGTAGTACATTTACATAATGGAGTACTACTCAGCTATCAAAAACAATGACTTCATGAAATTTTTAGATAAATGTAAAGAACTAGAAAATATCATCCTGAGTGAGGTAATCCAATCACCAAACCCACATATGTTATGCAATCACGGATAAGTTGATATTAGCGCAAAAGCTCAGATTACCCAAAGTGTAATCCACAGGCCACATGAAGGGATAGAAGAAGGACAGCCAAGGTACAGATGCTTCAGTCCTTCTTAGAAGGGGGAATAAAAATATTCAGAGGAGGAGATATGTAGACAAAGTTTGGAGCAGAGACTGAAGGAATGGCCATATTGAGCCTGCCTCACCTAGGGACCCAGTCCTCTCTCTTACTCCTCCATTGGAGACCCCTTCTCAGTCCAATGGTTTGCTGCAAGCATCCACCTCTGTATTTATCAGGCTCTGGCAGAGCTTCTCAGAAGGCAGCTATATCAGACTCCTGCCAACAAGCGCTTCTTGGCATCAGCAATATTATCTGGGTCTTGTGACTGTATGTGGGATGGATCGCCAGGTATGGCAGTCTCTGGATGGCCTTTCCTCCAGTCTCTGCTCCACACTTTGTCTCAATATTTCCTCCTGTGAGTATTTTGTTCCCCCTTCTAAGAAGGACTGAAGCATCCACAATTTGATCTTCCTTCTTGAGGGAATCTCTTTCATTGTTGAGTCTTTGGTAACATGGTGACAGACCTCCCAAAATAAATTTTGCAATTTCCCTTTCTGTTTCTATTTTGTGGCACAATTTGAAGAGTTTTGTTACTAACTGTCCTCTGAAAGTCTGATAGAATTCTGTGCTAATACTTTCTAGCCTTGTTTTGTATTTTGTTTACTTTTATTTTTGTTTTGTGCATTGTTTTTATTGTGAGATGTTTAATAACGGCTCAAATTTCTTGTGGGGTTAGAGTTATATTTAAATTCTTTATCTAATTTTGATATAACTTTAGCAAGTGGTATCTATTGAGGAAATTATCTACTACTTTGGGATTTTTCTGTTTTGCAGAATACACATTTTTAAAGTATGACCTGATTTTTTTTCTTTTTTTAAAAAAATTTTCTCCATATCTATTGATCTCTTTTCTGTTTCTGATTTTGTTAATTAATATATTCTCTATGCTTCTTTTGGTTAGTTTTTTTTTTATAAGTATTTCGTTATCTGTGGTTTCTGACTGAGCAAGGAGCTTTCAGAGTAGTCTACTGGGATATGATAACCGGGAGGTGAGGGGTGGTTTGGTTTCGGTTGGTCAGGTACTGAGAGAGTGGAGAAGATTTTAGATGGACAGCTTATCTGGATTTCTTATGGTCAGTGTGGCCTCTGGTTCATCAGGTTGCCTCTACTGATACTGTGGCCCAGAATATGACAAGGAGGGGAGTTGTAGTCTTGTTTTCTTTCCTTAGCCTATGTCTGTGCTTTATCCTGTCTATGATTCAGAGAACTATTTCTAGTACTCCCTTTAGAGCTAGCTTGGTGGCCAGCCAGCTTTTATTTGTTTGTTGTTTTATGTGGGTATTAAAGTTTGTACTGTCTAGTCAGTTGTTATTCTGATGATTTCCCAATATTTAATGTCTTAACAATAAACTTCCTGTTCTGTGTGCTTATTGTATCTGCATGTCCCTTAATTTGGAGATATTTTCTTCAAAGATCCTATTGAAGACTAAATGCGTGCCGTTTACTTTTAATTCTTCTCTTTTATCTATTCTTACAATACAAAGATTTTGTCTTTTTATGAAGTTCCATAATCCATGTTTATTTTAATTTTTAAAATTCTTTGAGGTAATGGTCTAAAAATCTACCTCAGGCTATCTTTTAATTTGCTTAAAAGGGTTTCATTTGAGTTTTCGAATTGAGTTGTTGAGATTTCAATTCCATCTTAATTTCAATTTGAATTCTCTTCAATATTTCTATCTCTTTAGTAAAAAAAATTGGAGGCTGCAACACATTATTCAGACATTTATTGGTATTGCTCTATTTTACAGAGATTTTTTTAATGTCTTCTTTAAACTTCTTGAAATTCATTGATCAAATCATTTTTATTCTTTTATTTTTATTTTATTTTAAATCTCATGTCCATAGGTTCCCCTATGTAATTCCTCTTAGTGAACATTTCTACAGAATTAATAGGTGTGACAATTTATATAGTTTTTGTTTTTGCAATATGACTAATGCTTATTTCCTTGGTTGTGTGTCTATAAGGAATTCTTGACTGTGCTGGGCCGGGCCATTGTATTGCGAGTCAAGGACTAAGATTAAGAATGTGGAGATTTTATGTATAGGATTAATTTTTGTGTGAGCCCCAGTTCAATGTGCTAGAGTGCCTCTTTATCTTTTCTTGGGAATTTGTAGAGGTAAAAGAAAATCATTGGTATATTTTCAGAAAAAAATAATGGAAAAGCCATGCTAGCATTGGAATAAAAAATGTGGAAGTTTAAAAGTGTATAATTTGCTACAACACAGCAAATAAAGCCAGTTTTGAGTTCTACATTTTTATTTATTTATTTACATATCAAATACTACCCTCTGTCAGTCTCTCATTTTCAGAGAGTATCCTCTGTCCCATCCCCCTTTTTCTTTTGAGAGGTTGGGTTCTCTGTGGTATTCCCCCACCCTGGCACATAAAGTCCTTGGCAGATTAGACCCCATCTTCTCCAATTGAGGCCAGAAAAGATAGCTTTGTTGGCGAATAAATACCACAGTCAAGCTACAGATTCAGAGACCTTCCACTCTAGTTGTTCTGGATCCCATAAGGATACTGAGCTGCAGGTCTGCTACATGTGTGCTAGGGTCTTCATTCCAGTTTATGTGTGTTCTTTTTTTTAGTAGTTCAGTCACTGAGAGCTTCCGAAGATCCAGATTTGTTGACTCTCTCGGTCCTCCTATGGGGATCCCATCTCCTCAGGGTCTTCAATCATTCCAACTCTTCCACAAGTGTCCTAATCTCTTTCCAATTTTTGGCTGAGGGAAAATAGATAGATCTGTTTCAGTCAACTGGTGGATGGAACCTCTCTGAGGACACTTGTGCTAGTCTTGTGTTTGTACATCTTCTATTATACAAAGGACAAACAGGCAGAGAAAGAAATTATGGAAACAATAACCTTCACAATAGCCACAAATAACATAAAATATCCTGGAATAACTATAATGAAGCAAGGGAAAGATCTGTATAACAAGAACATCAAGTCACTAAAGAAAGAAATTAAAGAAGACAACAAAAGACAAAAAGATCTCCCATGCTAATGGATAGGTAGGATTAACTTAAAGAAAATGGCCATTATTCCCTATAAATAATAGGACTCTATAAAGGAGTGCTGTTACTGCAAAAACATTGAAGTCTTAGACAACATTCAAAATTCTTGTACAGAAGCTGTGAGAGAAAAATGCCTGTGTGGTATAGATATAAACTGTGAATCTCCTCATTCCAAGGTTGAGGTTTTCAGTGGATTTTTTTCAAGTTTACTCTAACACAGCAATGTGCTGCAAGGACCCCACCAGACCAAAGATTAGCATTTATGTACATACACAGTGTTGGAATGAACACGGGAGGGCATGGAGAAAAGATAGCAAACTGAATTACAGCAACTGAGGTTACCTTACTGTCTATTGTATATCAGTTTTCAAAGCTTTTAAATTTTCTATCATTCTACATTTTCTGCTCAGTTTTGCTTCCAGAAAACCTAGAGATAAGTCTTTGGAATAGCCTATGAGTTTAAAATTGGTATTTAAATATTTCTCACATTTTAGCCAAGTTTTAATTAAATGCAGACATGCACACCACACACACACACACACACACACACACACACACACACACACACGTGAAATCTTTAATTTTCACCATCCTTCCAAGGCAAGCCACTATTTGTCTTTTGCAAAAAAAAAAAATGCAAGTCAAGGTCAAAGATCAAGCATGTAAATTACATGAGAAAAGAGATTCTGTTAGACCTATGGGACCATAACTGATGCATCATCCTCTTCTCTACTTAATCCTTTAGAAGACTCATTAAAGGAATGTGCTGTGTTCATTCTAGTGAATATCTTCTTCATTTTTTTTTAGCTGACTTGAAGTATTTGGTCAGAATGATTACATTAGGGAACATGTTTTCAGCATATGCCAACATAAAAAATGATGGTGCCATAAATAATTGTGATAGATTGTCTATATGTTTGGTTTGAGTTTTAGTTTCAAACAAAGTCATCTTTCTGCTATTATACTTCAGGAATTGTTTAAATTGTTTGCAATTTGAGCTATCTATTTGTAGCCAGCTGTCTTACTAAGTGTTGATAAAGATTAATTGCTTTACAATTTTTCTTGTGTCTATCCCCACTTAACTCACTTACAATCAAACATATCACATTCCTGTCAGTCTTACTGATAATTAGCTTTAGACGACTTGATTCACAGATTTTTCGGTATCTTTTATTTAAATTTTGCAACTTTTAAAAATAATTGTTTCCTGAGAGTTTCAAACCCTCATTTGCCTTACTTGTATGTGTGCCCACATGTGTGTACATATGCATGGGAGCATACACCTTTTAGTGTACACATGTATGTGCATGTATGTATGCAAGTGTGGATATATATGAGAGTAAATGTGCATGCATATGTGTGAATGTGTCTCTGTGTGCATGTGTGTTTGCACATGTATGTTTATGTGTGAGTGCTACAACAAAGTTGTGGAGGAAAGTTTCCAAGAAAACCTACAAAATTACTTCTTTACTGTTATGGTTTCTGTGGGTAAAGCTCAAGTTGCACAGCCTTTATGGCTAGGGTTCTCACCTACTAAAAATTAAGTCAATCGCTTTCCCTATTTTTCCTGCCTCACAAACATAATTCCTTCAAATTATTCAGTGACATCCCCTCTATGTCACTTTATGTTTCTCTTTCAACTGTGTATCTAATAACCATCAATGAAATTACTATTTACTTTCTATAACTATTCAGTGTTGCTTTTAAATAAATTTTATTGGAATTTATTATGTAATAGCAAACAATTTAGTTTAGCCTCCTCTGTATCTTACCTGTTACAGGTTTAGCAAACATCACATTCTCACTAACTTTATTTCTACACTTCTCATCTTGGACAGACACTCAATCTATTCCTATATCTTAATTTTAGGTAATTCATAGCTACCTAATCTAATATTTTTCTTTTTTCCCCCTATCTGTGTATATCTCCTTCCCAGTTACCTCTTCACAGAGCCCCTCCCCTCCTCCTCTGAGAGGGTGTGAGGCACCTGGGTATACCCTGACCCCATTATCTCAAGTCTCTGCAGGATTAAGTGTATCCTTTCCCACTGAAACCAGACAAAGCTGCCCTGCTGGGAAGCAGATTCTACAGTCAGCCTATGTCTTTAAGTATAGCTCCTACCCATGCTCCAAGTTCTTGGGGGACCCACATAGAGACTAAGATACACATCTGCTAAATTTGTGCTGGTGGCCCTCTGTCTAGCTCATGTATGCTCTTTGGTTGGTGACTCAGTCTTTGAGATCTCCCAGGTGTTCAGGTTAGTTGATTCTGCTGATCTTCCTGTGGAGTACCTATCCCCTTAGTGCCTTCAACCCCCTGTCCTCTCCTCCTTTTCCAGAAGGGCCCCAACCTCTGTCCGGTGTTTGGCTTTGGGTATCTGCATCTGTTTCAGTCAGCTGCTGTGTAGAGTCTCTCATAGTGCAGTGATGCTAGAAGCATAGCTGAATATCTGTAACAGTGGAGGAAGTTGTTGTTTGCCCATGGTATAGGTTGCAAATTGGTCCAGTTGTGGGTTGGAAACTCTTTCAGTCTCTCCTTCATATTTGTCCAAACATTTCTATTCAACAGGACAAATGTTGGGTTGAAAGTTTTGTTGGTGGGTCAGTGTCCTTATCTACGCACTGAGGGTTGAGGAGGTAGTCTCCTCAGGTTCCATATTCATGGTTAGGCATTTTGGGTAAGGTCACCAGCATTGACTCCTGGGAGCCTTCACCATTCCAGGTCTCTCTCTCGGCTTTCTTAGATATCCTCTCCACCTCCCACCCCTGGCAGCTCCATATTTCCATTCATTTCTCTGCCTCTATGACCTTCTCCCCTGTCTCTCCCCATACCTGATCCTGTCCCCTCATTCCCCTCCTCCTCCCTGTTCCCACCCAGTTCCCTATATTACTTTGCCTCTATGGCTATTTTATTGCCTCTTCTAAGTGAGATTTTCAAGCATCCTCACTTAGATCTCCCTTCTTGTTTAACTTCTTTGAGTTGTGGTGTGTATCATGGGTATCCTCAAATGTGATTTTAAAAAATATTGACTATTCAATTCTCAATGAGTTGAATGAAAGTATTTCAGGTAGTTTTGATGTATGCTACCATCTAACTGTAGTCTGCTACAATGTATTGTTTAAAGCTGACGCCTATTGTTCCTAGCATATAGTTCAGCCTTGTTTAAGTATAATTAGCCAGAATATCAAATTGTTAGAAATAATGACATTATTAATATAAAAATCTTTAAAAAATCATTGATGTGGATTCATTACAACCAGTGATGAGTTTCATAAAGATGTTTTCATTTAAGCATACCATGTACTTTGGTCGTATTCATCTTTCTACAATCATTTTTTTTTTTATAATTTTCATTCACTAATCCATTGATTTCGCTAGACAACCACATATTAGTATATGTAAGTATTTACCATTCAGGATTTACAAGTGAGAAAAACACATTTGTAATTCTATGAGTTTTCCTATTTCATCTATTATAATAATCTCTAGATGCATTCATTTACTATATATCGCTTAAGTTATTCTTATTTATGGATCGGTAAAGTTGATTCATATATATTTCTTGTTTTATATTTTTAGGAATATACAAATTATTTTCATCTACATCTATAGTAATATAATATATTTACAGATGAATTATTGATGTATTCATTTACTGATAGTTACTTAAGCTGATTCTGTAACTTTTCATAGAAAATAGTGTAGTTGTAAATATGGATGTTTAAATTTCTCTTTGATATATCTTTGTGGATTCCTTTGATTATTTACCCAGGATAGACTATCTTGGCCATACAATAGACTTGTCCTTAAACTATTTACAAAGTTAATTGAAAGTTTATTGAAGTTTGACATGTGTGACTTCCTGTTAACAGCTAATTGGAGTATAATTTTCACAACATTATTAACATCATTTATTTTTGCTTAGTTTCGTAATGATATCTATTCTCACTAAGGATAGTATTTCAATGTCAATTTAATTTGCCTTTCTGTGATAGCTAAGGATATTGAATTATTTTTTATATGTTATTATTCATACTGTACTTTATCTTTTGAGATTTGTCTGTTAACAATAAACCCACCCACAAAACTTTGACCTAAAATTTTTCCTGGCTACTAGATACATATAGATAAATATGGAGCAGAGGTTGAAGTAATTGGCAGCCAATGAGGAGTCCAACTTAAGACCCTTTCCATGGGAGAGAGCCAACCTCTGACACTGTTTATATTTTGCTATGCCTGCAGAGAAGAACCTATCAGAACTGTCTCTTGAGAGGCTTTATCCAGAAGTAGAAGAAAACACAGGAAGAGAACCATAGTTAAACATCAGGGTGACCTTGTGGAAATTTACAGGATGGAATTGAGAGATCTGGAGGGATCAGGGACACCCTGAAAGAAGACCTACAGAATGAACTAATCTAGGCCCATGGGGGCTCATACAGACTAAACCAATCAAAGAGCATGCAGGGACATAGGCCCCCTACCCATTTGTAGCAGATGTGAAACTTGATCTTGTGGGTCTCCTAACAATTGGAGAGGGAAGTTGTCTCTGACTGGTGCTTGTCTGGTGTTTGGTGTTCTCTTGCTGAACTGCCTTGTCAGGCCTCAAAGGAAGATGATGTACTTAGTCCTGCTGTGACTTGACTTCAGGTCCTAGTCCAGGTAGGTACCCTAGTGGGGTTTCCTCTTTTCAGGAGGAGAGGGAATAACTGGGGTAAGGATTTGTGAGGGTGGGATTGGTCTGCTAATGGGATCAGAAGACAGTAAACAAATGAAATAAAAGAAATAATTTGAAAGATCATAGTTTCTGGTTAATGAATGTGTTCTTTGTTCTGCGATATTTAATTTTTGAGATTATTTTAGCTTTTAGACAATAATCTTCTGACAATGATTTTCTTTCGATTTTGTAGGCTGTATCTTCACGCAGTTAATAATTTTCTATGCTGTGCAGCTCTTTATTTACTTATTTTATTCCCCAAAGCAGGTTTATTAAGGAGGCTTAAATGTATTGCATTATATGAAATCTGGAAGGGTAAAGAAAACAAACACAAAACAAAACTGAAATGAAGTTTGTTTTCTCATGTGACAGCTGATGCTAGTGATTGTAAGTTCTGCAAATAGCTATATAATTGAGTCAACTTAGTATTTGTTCTCTCACTAGAAGCTTAACTGATAATTGACTGCCTTACATTTTAGTTTTTGAACATCTCTATGCTAGATTATGTTTGAAAGAAGATTCTGGTGTCAAACCAGATGCCTCATTATCTTATTGGAAGGAAGATGTTCTTTTAAAAATTCTGCTGCTCTCTAAATAACCAGGGGTTCTTTTTACTATCAATAACTCCCTCTCATGGTACAGGTACTGGACAGTTATTGTCCCTTTATCTTGTGATTCATGTGCTAGTAATGATAGAGTATTTATCAATAGACCAGGATAATTTTTACTGAGAGATGCAAGGAGCGTCTAAGCAGACATTGGCAGTCTTCCGTGATCTTGGGACTTATGGTTTGGACAAAACATGGCTATTTATTTCATTCTTGACAACTGTGGGACACTCTCTACTTGACTTTTGATTAAATGATAGACCTCAAAAAATAGGAGCATGACTCTTTCTAGTTTAATGCATAGAAATATGCTAGTCCAGCCTAAAAGAAGACCTAAAATCTTCCATTACCTAGCTGTGACATTTTAAAACTTATGAAATTGATAGAAGAGAAATTCTACTCATTGAAGGAAATCTCCAGTAAATCCATGTTGTGTCACAATCTAAATCCCATGTGTTTGCAGGTGATTGACCTTAGCCAGTCCTACTGCTGTCAAGAGCTGCTAGATTTACTTGACCTAGTCACCCCCTAGCTTTTCCATATTCTGGATGCAAAAGTCCAGTACAATTGCAGGCAAATTTTTTCTTCAACACCTTAACTTGTTTCTTTTTATTGTAATCATCCATTAACTTTGGACAGAAGGTGGGCATTTCTCTGTTTAATTCTTACTTGGATAGAAACTTCGATGCAAGCGGAAACAGCAAAAGGGTTGCAGTGGATGTTCTGATAGTGGACATACATGGGTTTCCTCTTCTTCTGTAGAAAGGGCCTAAGGAAGGAGGTTGAAGGCAATAGTAGAGGATCTTGAGCCAGGAGTTCAAAGTAGGAAACAGATGAGTGGTCAGTGGAAACCTGTGGAATAAAAACTGTGAAGTTATATTTTGTGCAATTCTGTCAATCAAGTCTTACTATTATTTCCTGAGCTAGTGAACTCCTTTTCGATACATATTTGACTATTCTAAATGGTGAAAGCAACCCCAAGGTATCCAAAGTTTTATGAATACTCTACGGATCTTTAGTAATGTACAGTGGCATTGTTAAAATGGAAAGTTGACAGAGCAAAAGCTTGTTGATTGCTGGCATGTTACCACATCCATATAGCTTATTAAGTTCCAGTTTCTTGCTGAAAACTCACCTTGCATAAACAGGAAAAAGTTCTCAATTGGGGCTTTGGTCATGAATACTTTGAGTGATTAAAATAGTTTAGAACTATTAGCATTTTACTGCATTTAATTTGAGGTATTAACAGTATTGGGGTAGGAGAGATGGCTCTCAAGATAAAGATACTCACTTTCAAGCTGGTATCTTGAGTTCAGTGCTGCAATATACTCATGGTGGAAAAAGTAACCAAGAAAATTGTCTTCTGACTTACACACACACACACACACACACACACACACACACACACACAGAGAGAGAGAGAGAGAGAGAGAGAGAGAGAGACAGACAGACAGAGAGAGAGAGAGACTCAAACATAGAAATAAAAGTAAAAAAATGGAAAGTATTATTTCTGTTAATTTATTTAACAAAAATTGCAAGCAGAAAAGTAGTTACATAACTTGGTTCATATTTGATGTTCTATTTATAATATTTTTGGAAATTTTGATGTAATTGTATCATTTTCCACCTTCCTTCCTCCAAACCTTCTTATGTACCCACGTTTCTCTCAAATCTGCAGCTTCTTTGTCTTTCTTTCTTCCTTCCTTTCTTTCTTCCTTCCTTCTTCCTTCCTTCCTTCCTTCTTCCTTCCTTCCTTCCTTCCTTTCTTTCTTTTCTCTTCTCTTTCTTTCTAACATCACTTAACTTATGACATTAAAGCTAAACATATCCATATATCTAGATAGCTTCTCTGATCACAGAACTCTCATACCGTATATGTCATCAAATATTTATTACTTATTATGAAATATTCAAAATTATTGCATTTTTCATTATACATATGTGTGTATACCATGAAGTTATTGTCTACAAATAAAAGATGGTGTAATTGCAGACCAAAGATTCTCTTTACTATTTGATTATTCTTATGAACCCATTAATAAATATTTCTTGGTTATTCCTGTTCTTCCCACAGGCCCAGTGTTTGGTCATCAGAATTCTTTTATATATATGTGATCAACTCTTAGGTTTTAAACTCTTTGTGATTCTTACCATGCTGTACTTGCCTTTCTGTGCTTGACTTATTAAACTTGAAGTACTTTTCTTCATTTGTATCCATAGTATTACAAGTGAGACAATTTTATTCTCCTTTCTTTGGAACAATGTTCTATAACTAATGCATTTGTTTTAATCATCCATCGGTTATGGACAGTTACATTTTGCTCTTCTGGAGCTGTTGTCAAAAGAACTGCAATAAGCACAATAGTGAAGATGTTTATTAGATATTCTGATTTCACGGTCCTGGATAAGTACTCTAGAGTATGACTGTTGAACATAGTGTGGTCTATTTAGATTCTTAGATTTATATTGTTTTACATAATCTTATACTATTTCTATTTCTTTCAGAATATTTAAAGGTTCTTGTTATTTTAAACATTATCTTACTCTGTGTGTGTGTGTGTGTGTGTGTGTGTGTGCGTGCGCACAGGCACATACATATGACTTGGAGGTCAGAGACAATTTTTTTGTTCTTTTTGTTGTTGTTGTTCTTTAATCCTTTTTTTGCAGTGCAGTCTTCATCCCCCTACCTCTTCACCCCCAATTGCTCCCTATCCCATACCTCTGCTCCCCTGTCTTCAAGAGGATGTCCCTACCCATCCACCTCTACCCCAGCAGACCTCCCCAATCCCTCGGGCCTCAAGTTTCTCCAGGGTTAGGTGCATCTTCTCTTAATGAGGACAGAACAGGCAGTTTACTCCTGTATATGTGTCCAGGGCCTCATATCAGCTGGTGTAGTCTGTATGATTGGTGACTCAGTGACTGAAAGATCTCAGGGGTAAAGGTCAGTTGAGACTACTGGTCTTCCTATGGGGCCACCCTCCTCCTCAGAGTCTTCCAGCTTTTCCCCCAATTCAAGCCCAGGATTCCCCGGCTCCCGTCAATTGGTTGGGTGCTACTATCTGCATCTGACTCTTTCAGTAGCTTGTTGGGCCTTGAGGACAGCCATGTGAGGCTCCTGTCTGCAAGCACACAATATCATCAATAATAGTGTCAGGCTCTGGGGCCTCTTCTTGAGCTGGATCCCAATTAAGGCCTGTCATTGGACCTCCTTTCTCTCAGGCTCTTCTCCCTTTTTTTCCCCTGCAGTTCCTTCAGAAAAGCATAGTTTTAGGTCAGAGCTTTGACTGTGGGATGGCAACCCCATCCACTCCCTTGATGTCCTGTCCCTCCATTGGAGGTTGACTCTACAAGTTCCCCCTACCCATTGTAAAGCATTTTATACAAGGTCCATACCTTTGAGTCCCGAGAGTCACTTCCCACATCTCTGGTATATTCTAGAGGGTTTCCCCATATCCTACCTCCCAAAGTTGACTGTTCCCATTCTTTATCCTGGCACTCAGAGCTTCACTCCTGCCTACCCTCATCCCCCACCAGTACCTGATCAAGATTCCCACTTCCTGCCACTGTCACCTATCACACTCAAGTCCACCCCTTCTATTGTCTCCTGTGAATAATTTCTTCTTCCTCCCAAGTGGGATTGAGGTATCTTCACTTGTGTCCTTCGGCTCGTTAAACTTCTGCAGTTCTGTGGACTACATCCCAGGTATATTGGACATTTTTGGTTAATATGCACAATGTATGTCCTTCTGTGTCTGTGTTACCTCACTCAGAATGATATTTTCTAGTCCCATCTATTTGCCTGCAAAATTCCTGGTGTTCTTGTTTTTAATAGCTGAGTAGCATTCCATTGTGTGAATGAACCACATTTTCTGTATCCATCCTTCCATTGTGGGACATCTGGGTTATTTCCAGCTTCTGGCTATCACAAATAAGACTGCAATGAATATATGGAACATGTGCTACAGTGCAATGGTGGGGAATCTTTTGGGTATATGCCCAAGAGTGGAATAGCTGGGTCTTCAGATAGATCTATTTCACCTTTCTGAGGAACCTCCTGATTGACTTCCAGAGTAGTTGGTACCAATTTGCAATCCCACCAGCAAAGAAAGGATGTTCCTGTTTCTCCACATCCTGATTGGTGTAAGGTAGAATCTCAGGGTCATTTTGATTTTCATTTCTTTGATCGCTAAAGACTTTAAACATTTCTTTAAGTGCTTCTCAGCCATTTGAGATTCCTCTGTTGTGAATTCTCTGTTTACTTCTACACTCCATTTTTGATTGGTCTTTTGGTGGTTAGTTCTTTAGTTCTTTATATATTTTGGATATTAGCCCTCTATTGGGTGTGGGGTTAATAAAGACTTCCCCCCCAATCTGTCTAGTTGCCCATTTTTCCTATTGAGTATGCCCTTTGCCTTACAGATGCTTTCCAGTTTTATGAGGTCCCATTTGTCAATACTTAATTTTAGATCATGAGCCATTGGAATTCTTTTTATGAAATTTCCACCATGCCAATGAGTATGAGACTTTTAACCACTTTCTTTTCTACTAGACTCAGTGTATCTGGTTTTATGTTGAGGTCCTTGATACACTTAGATTTGAGGTTTGTGGATCTCTTTTCATTTTTCTACCTACAGACTGCCAGTTAAACCAGCACCATTTATTGAAGATGATTTCTTTTGTGCATTGTATTCTTTTGGCTTCTTTGTCAATGATCAAGTGTCCATAAGTGTGTGGTTTTATTTCTGGGTCTTCAGTTCTATTCTATTGATCAATACGTCTGTCTCTGTACCAATAACATGAAGTTTTTTTATCACTATTATGGTCAGAGATACTTTTAAGTGTTCTTTTGTCACTTCTACTGTAGAATCCTGTGGTCAAATTTAGATTTATATCCTTGAGTGTTGAAGGCTTTTTCTACCTAAGAATCTTATCAGTACTAGGATTGAATTTTCTCTGTATCTTTGCCAATACTGGGTCCTTTTAGTTCTTTAGAATTGTTATAATTACTGAAGTCCCATGACAGGATTTTATTTTTGAGTTTGCTGTATCTTTGATGAGTAATGATATTGCCTATTTTATAAAATTGTAGTTTATTTGTATGCCTTAATTTAGAATTTATTATTTGAACTATAATTGAGTATTTGAGAAATGTGCTAAACACATGCATTGATTTGAAAAGAAGTGAATCTTAAATAATTTTCCTAGGAAAACAGCCATTTTTGTGCAGAAGAATTGAAATTAAACAATCAATTTCATGCATTTTAAATTTCATACTGAATTTTTATGTCATATATATGCATATATATACATATATATGCCATAAGAATAGCCTTTACTTCAGCTGTTTAAAAGATTTTAGGTATTTTAAGTGTTTGATAGATCCTTTACACAGATAGCTATTCTCAAGAAAAATTGTCCTCATTTTGAAGTAAGTAAAAGGACTCATGCATGGTGTAACATGCACTGCTAATAATTATGTTTACTTCAAAACAGTTCTCAACCTGTGGGTTATGACTGCTTGGGACATCAAAGATCAGATAACCTTCATATCAGGTGTTAACTTTGTGATTTATAACAATGGCAATATTGCAGTTATGAAATATCAATAAAATAATTTTATGATAATGTGTCACCACAACATGAGAAACTATATTAAAGGGTCACAACTTTAGGAAGGTTACAGATCAATGCTTTACTAAGTTTTCATCTAATTATCTAAAGTTCTTAAGTTCTTTTTGTTTGTTTGTTTGTTTTTCTCCATTTTATTAAATTGGATATTTCTTATTTACATTTCAATTGTTATTATATTTAGAAATAAATAGTACTTGCAGTTGGCCCAACAATTCATGGCTTCCACTACTCTTGCCTAGAGATTCAATTACAGAATCTCTCCTAAATATTGTAGAAACTGAATGAATGTAATGAACGTGCAAATGTGATTGTATAATAACTCTCCCATTATTTCTAGGAATCTCTTTTGATTCACTCCTTCCTAATAAACCACCTTCAGGATTTAAGTTCTAACAGCTGCCAAACTCTATTCTCTCCCTCATGAACTGGGGGCTTGTGCCTTTCTTACAGGTTCTGAGCTCCTATATTATTGATGGACAATGACTTCAAACCAGAAAGAAGTAAATATAATGAATTTACTTGAGGGTATATATTTTTATTGGATTTTTTAATTTACATTTCAAATGTTATTCCCTTTTCCGGTTTCCCAGCCATAAGCCAGGAAGAAGCCCACTCCCAGTCTTCTATAAGGGTGTTCCCCCTTCCCAGCCACCCCCTTCCTAGTTCCCCCCACATTCCCCTGTGCTGGGGGTCTAGCCTTGGCAGAAACAAGGGTTTCTCCTCCCATTGGTGCCCAACAAGGCCATTCTCTGCTACATATGCTGCTGGAGCCATGAGTCTGTCCATCTGTAGTCTTTGGGTAGTGGTTTAATTCCTGGGAGCTCTGGATGGTTGACATTGTTGTTCTTATGGAGTTGCAAGCCCCTTCAACTCTGTCAATCCTTTCTCTAATTCCTCCAATGGGGGTCCCAGTCTCAGTTCATTGGTTTACTGTTAGCATTCGCATCTGTATTTGTCATGCTCTGGCTGAGCCACTCAGGATACATCTATATCAGACTCCTGTCAGCATTCACTTCTTGGCTTCATCAATATTATCTCGTTTTGGTGGCTGTATATATATATATAGGCTGTATATATATATATATATATATATATATATATATATATATATATATATATAAAGGCTGTTCCCCAGGTGGAGCAGGCTCTGAATGGCTATTCTTTCAGTCTCTGCTCCAAACTTTGTCTCCATATTCCCTCCTATGAATACTTTTGTTCCCCGCTTTAAGAAGGAGTGAAGTATCTGCACTTTCATGGTCCTTCTTCTTGAGCTTCTTGAGGTCTGTGGATTGTATCTTGGGTAATTCAAGCTTTTGGGCAATATATACTTATCAGTGAGTGCATACCATGTGTGTATTTTTTTTTTGTGTGTGTGTGTGATTGTGTTACCTCACTCAGGACAATATTTCCTTTTATTGTTTTTTCTTTCCTTCTCCCCATTTTTATTAAATTGGGTATTTCTTATTTGCATTTCAAATGTTATTCCCTTTCCCAGTTTCCTGCCTATAACTCCCTAACCCCTCAACCTCCCCTTCTATAAAGGTGCTCTTCTCCCCATCCCCACTTACCAACCCCCCCCAACAATCCCCTACACTGGGGGTCCAACCTTTGCAGGACCAAGGGCTTCCCCTTCCACTAGCACCCCAACAAGACTATTCACTGCTACATATACAGTTGGAGCCCAGGGTCAGTCCATGTATAGTCTTTGGGTAGTGGTTTAGTCCCTGGAGGCTCTCGTTGGTTGGCATTGTTGTTCTTATGGGGTTCCAAACCCTTTCAGCTCTTTCAGTCCTTTCTTTAATTTCTCCAATCACAGTCCCATTCTCAGTTTAGTGGTTTGCTGCTAGCATTTGCCTCTGTATTTGAAATGTTCTGGCTGTGTCTCTCAGGAGAGATCTATATCCAGTTCCTGTCAGCATGCACTTCTTAGCTTCATCCATCTTATCTAGTTTGGTGGATGAATGTATATGGGCCACATGTAGGGCAGGATCTGAATAGCCATTCCATCAGTCTCTGCTCTAAACTTTGCCTCCCTATCCCTTCCTATGGATATTTATGTTTTCCTTTTAAAAAGGAGTGAAGCATCCACATTTTGGTCATCCTTCATGAGTTTCATGTGGTTCATGCATTGCATCTTGGATAATTTGAGTATTTGAGCTAATATCCACTTATCAATAACTGCATACCATATGTGATTTTCTGTGATTGGGTTACCTCACTCAGGATGATTTTTTTTTTCAGGATGATTTTTAAAGGAAACAAACTAAGTACTTGTTATAAATTACTGAGAACAGTTGACCACATATTAAGTCTAGTAAAAAACTGTTTTACTTAAATGAGAAAGAATGTTTATATATTTTAAACCCTGAATATGAAGATTAAGAATATAATGAATGCAGAAATAAAATTTGAAATTATGAATAACTAAAAATAATTAAATAACTCAGGAAGATTTCTAATTGTTCTCTATTGGTTCCAAAGACTATATTTATGCCATGCATTAATTTATGATAAGATTTTAATATACTTTAAAAGACTAAATGGTTTTTTAAAGGTTTTATTTTGTCACCAGGAGTAAACATTAATTATATTAAAGTGTCAGCAAAATAAAATTCACCCTAAAATTTTATGTTCAGCCAGTAAATATCTTTGTTTTTCCCTATAGCTTCATATGATCTTTGCTTTGCATTTGTCTAAGCCAGTGGTTCTTAACTTGTGAGCCACAACCCCTTTAGCAGTCTGAAGACATTGAATGAAGTTTCATATAAAATACGCTGTATATCATATATTTGCATTGTAGTTCATAACAGTAGCAAAATCATAATTATGAAATAACAAGAAAAATAATTTTACGGCGGGGTATCACCAGAAGATGAGGAACTGTAGAGGAACTGTACTTAAAGGATTGTAGCAGTATGAAAGTTGAAAACCACTGACCAAGGCCTTATGCTCTTTACAGAATGTAGGCCATATTTGATTACACCACTTGGTAACTTGCTTATACCTATGAAAATACATGCTTATATCTTCCTAAATATCTGTCACATTCTCATGGATAGACACTAGAATTTCAAGAGAATGGAGGAGTTAAAGTTTGTCACTTATATTGACATGGTTGACTTAAATTGATACATTTATATTAAAAAGGAAATGAGGGGTACTAATATTGCATTTCATATAAATAATTTAAAGCTGATATGTAATTTTTACATAAGGAGTAATGTTTATTTATCGAATGTCTGGTAGAGAGAGATTGTTTTCCTAATTCAAGGAAAAATGAAATAGACTTCCATCACTTTTCCCCTACTCTTCCCCTCCATACTCTGTTAGTTTCACGTTTTCTAATTATTCCATGATCCCCTCTCAAGAATTTGGCCTCCTTCCTGTGGTGTGTGTGTGTGTGTGTGTGTGTGTGTGTGTGTGTGTGTGTGTGTGTTAGAGAGATAGGGATATAGTCAGCTGAGTCTGCATTGTTGTGTATCTGGCTTTAAAGCAAACTAGCCTACATTGAAAGCCAACAATATTGCTCATGCCTGAGAGGATAAATTTTATTCTCTCTGTAATTATTAGTTGCCAGCAATTCTTTGTCTACAATGGGAGCCAATGAAAGTTCTGCCCTTACTCATTAATATATCCATGGTGCCATTTGTTTGATCTTGTTTATGCAGCCATTTTTAGAAATATTGTTGCATAGCAGACATCCTGGCATTCTAGCTCTTATAGTCTTTCCTACTCCTATTCTGGAATGTTTCCTGAACCATAGATTCATGAGCTGTGATAGTCTGGGTTCTCCACATTCCTCTAATCACCGAATTATTTCCAGTTGCAGTTTTCTTTTACCCTCTTTGCTAGAAAGAGAAGCTTCTTTAATGAGGGATTGTAGCTACACTTATCAGTGGTATATATGGATGAGATTTAGAATATAATAAGAAATTATTCTAGCCTAGCAAAGTGGCAGTATTAGATTCTTTTCTGTTGTTCATGAACTTATACCTCTAGAAAGCTGACAACTTTCCCAATGCAAGGTATAATTTCTCTCCTGTACTTAACCCCAATTAGATTGCTGTTTGTTTCCAAAACCATGTGATTGCTACTTATTACACATTTTCAGCCATCTTATCATGCTTGTAGTTTTCATGATTCATATGTGCTACAGCTCAAAATGACTAGTATTTGTTTCTCTTCATTTACAGTTTATATATTATTTTTTGGAATCAAGAAAACTGGAACACAGGATGGCGTTGTCAGAGTTAATATTATACCTACCAGGAACTTCATACTGCTATCCCACTGTGTACTCAGAAAAGTGGCTTAACCTGTGTTAGAAACAATAAAAGAAGCTTCACTTGCCTTAGTTATCTCATGTATTCAAGTTTTGCAAATATATATATATATAAATCTTAACTCATATATTCTTCCATACCTCTGACACAGAGTAAAGTATATGTAGAGAGTTCTGAGGTTGAAGATAATCTTATTAAAAAACATGCACTATATTTGTTGAACATGTGTATATTGTTTGATAAAAAGTGATGTTTGTAATACTGCTTGTTATCTGCGTCAATTTCATTCATTAACTTAAACTCTTATAAAACACTGTTAAAGATTAGTGTATTCCTCATTATTTCACCACTTGATGCTGTCTGTGTTGTTCCAAAAAGAAAAGTTCCAATGAAGAAAAGTTCTTATTATGGATAAACATACAGAAACTTTCACACGAAGAGTCACACAGAATTCCTCAATAGGTAGACATAAAAAGACACCTGTGGTGATTGGAAACAGGTGACCTCAATAGGAAAGAGATTGGGGAGACCATCTAGAATGTAACAGAGGCCTGGGAATTGAGAGATTCTCAGGACTCAGAGTGGGTGGGATCCTAGATGAAAGGCCCTACAGTGGGGAGAGGGAACTTACTGAATCCACCTCCAACAGAAAGGCAGGGCATCAAGTGAGGGTTGTGGTTGCTACCCCACAGTCAAAGCTCTGATCCATAATTCTTGGCTCAAAGAAATACAGGGATAGAAATGGGTCAGAGCCTGAGAAAAGGAAGGTCCAGGGACAGGCCCAAAGTTGGATCTAGCTCAAAGGGAAGCCCCGAGACCTGGCACTATTACTGAAGCTACGGCGTGTTCACAAAAAGGGACTTAGTGTGACTGCTCTCCAATGACCCAACAAGCAGCTGAAAGAGTCAGATGCAGATATGTGCACCCAACCAATGAACAGAGCCTGCTGAGCCCTCTCGTTGAATTAGGGAAAAGCTGGAAAAAACTGAGGAGGAAGGTGATCCTGTAGGAGGACCAGCATTCTCAATTAACCTGGAACCCCAAGATCACTCAGACACTGGATCACCAACCAGGCAGCATATACCAGCTGAGATGAGGCCTCTAACACATATACAGCAGAGGATTCCCAGGTCTGGGTTCAGTCAGAGAAGTTGTACCCAATCTTCAAGAGACTAGAGGTCCCAGGAAGTTTAGAGGTTTGGTGGGGTATGTGGCGTGGGGGCATCCTTGTGGAGACAGAAAAGTTGTGGGGGGCGGTGCAGGGAAGAGGTATGGGATGTGGAACCATCGAGGGTTGACCAGGAAGAGAATAAAATCTGGAGTGTATTAATTAATTAATTAATTAATTTTTAAAAATTATAGAAGACAACACATAGGGAGACAGAAACATATGTAAATGGGTGTATAGCTTCACAAGGTAACCTGTAGGCAAGCACACATTCACTCAGGCCTCAGACAGAACAGAATACACAGGGAAGAAGAAGAACAAAATTCACATATGGGTTCATACTTTGTAGAATGAGACGAAGATGTGCTTAAATTTCTAATGCAGCACTACAACATTATTGATGACGTGGAATTAATCATTAATGAATTTACTTCACATACTTGGAATACCCTTGTCATCTACTCAAAGGCTTCTCATATATGATACTGGGGTTTTGTTAAATTATTGTTCTTGTGCAGAGCATTGTCCAGCCAAGTGTTCAAATTTCCATATATACATTATGTATATGTATAAAAAACATAAGTACAAAAAAACCCTTAAGTACACACATTTATATGTTGTGTGTTAGGTTAATATAAAAACATGACAGTCCTTAAAGGATTATAAAACAACCTTACCTCCTCACCAATGTCCAGGAAATGGAAACAACTCCAATGTCCCTCAACAGAAAAATAGACAATGAAAATGTAATACATACACTCAATGGAATACTATTCAACCATAAAGAATAATGATACCAAGAAATTACCAGGTAAATGGGTTAACGGAGAACAGATGATTTTGAGTGAGGTAACCAAGACCCAGAAAGACATATCCTCAGATGTGTGTATAAAACATGGAACAAACACAAAACAATAAAGCAAATATAGATGGAGCATCTTGTGAGCTGAATAGTGGAATGCATACCATATGAGTTTGAAATTGAAATGACAGGAAGGTGCTCCAACTGGGAATTGGAGAAGGAGGTCATTACAGAATGAAAATGTAAGTACAAAAGCAAACAATACCAAGTTCATTGTGTGATGTCTCAAAGAATTATATTCTACATCTTCTAATATTCAGATAGATTATGTGAATTAGATTAAATTAATAAATATAACCATATATTTCTGTTAAGGCAAATTTTTGTTTGCTAAACAGCTGAGAAAATATAGAGTTCTGGCCTTCTTAATGCTCAGAAAATTATATAAAGATATCATTTTCTTACAGAATCATAGCTTCCCCATCGGTAAAATCACTTCATGTGTAGCACCTATTAAAATATATGAGGCTATACTAAGATGCCATTACCCAAAGTCTAAAGCTTATATTGTGGTTCACCCTTGACACTCTGGAATTTCATAAATGTGTATAGACATCTATCTATCATTATATTATAATATACATAAGCTTACTGTTCAAAGGACTTCAGTATTCTGTGTTCTACCTATTCAGCCTTCTCCTATAACTCCAGGCACACTCTAATATGTTGTATTCGCTTTCCAGAAAGTCATATCAGTGAAATCAAATACCATGCAATCTTTGCAGAATTGCTTTTTTATTCAGCTATGCATAGTTACCTTTCCCTTCTATGGTTTACCATCTAGCCAGGTTATTACATTTTAATGCTGAGTAGTATTTCATTGTCTGAGTACATCTACATTGACTGACCCATTCTTTCTGAAAGCTGTCTTTGCTACTTCTACATTTTTGTTAAAAGTATGCATCTACTTTATTGGTGCTGTGTAGATATGAACTTTCAGCTACTTTGATAAATGATAGAGTTTGACTTGAATGTGCGATCACATGGTAATAGTATATGTTTATAAGAAACCATTATAGTTTCTTACTTAATGACTACAAAATTTTAAATTAATAAGTACAAGTTCCTCCTGCATACATACATATATATATATATATATATATATATATATATCAACCCTGTCTGTAATCTAAATTGTTTTGATGAGGCTACAGTGGCTTCTGTTATTGAGTGATACATTTCACTGTTGATATGAAATGTTAAGTTTTTTTCATAAGTTTGCTAACATCTAACTTTCTTCTGTGAGTTACATTACCTCTATCTTTCTTTTCTGTATTGAACCCTGTTATACAATTACTCAGTGGATTTTTTGAAATATCCACTTTGTGGACAGTTTTCTTAATTTTGAGAATGCATAAAATTAAATTAAAACAATAATTCTCATGTGCAAATGCAGCTTTTAAATGTAATATATGCTTTATTTTCATGTATTTTGACCACATTCTTCCCTCTCCCCCAACTTTTCCCAGTCTCTCCCCTTTTCCATATCTACCTAAAATCATGTTTTCTCTCTTTCTGAAGGAAGAAAAAAAAGAAGAAATAAAAACCAAGGTGAATAAAACAGTAAAACACAAAAACAATAGACAAAAGTTCTCTCTCTCTCTCTCTGTTTCTCTCTCTCTCTCTCTCTCTCACACACACACACACACACACACACAGAGAGAGAGAGAGAGAGAGAGAGAGAACAAAAAAAACGTGAGAGTCTGTCACAACAACATTATTTTCCACCAACTCAAAATCAGATATTTATATATTGACTAAACTCTATATAGGCATTTCCAACATTAGCCATGAAAGCATTTGTCTAATATTTGGAAAGATATTTAATTTGAATATTAAATAATTTCAAGCTATTGCCACTAAGAATTGGTATGAAGGTATCTCTGGGATAAGCTGAAAGTGAGGACAATATAAGCCCACAGGAATCTCTGAGGATGACTGGCTTAGTTAGGATTTCCATTGCTATGAAAAGAAACCATGACAAGGAAACTATTATAAAGGCTAACATTTAACTTGGGCTGGCTTACAATTTCACATGTTAATCCTGGCAGGAAGCATGGTGTAGGTTGAAGTCATTATGAAAGTGAAAGCTGGTACAGGATAGAATGAGGCCTGTCATTGGATGAGAAGGAAGAATGGGCCAGAGAAAAGTTTTAGAGAGGAGAGGAGACTGGATCAAGGGAAGAGAGCATTCGAGAGAACATAGTGGTGGATGTCAAGTTGCAATCCACAGACCACAGGAAGCTCAAGAAAAAGGATGACCAAAATGCGGGTGCATCCACTCCTTCTTGAAAGGGAAAAAATATCCATAGGAGGAGATATGGAAGCAAAGTTTAGAGCAGCAACTGAAGGAATGGCTATTCAGAGCCTGCCCTACATGTGGCCCATATGTATATACAACCACCAAAAGTAGATAAGATTGATGAAGTTAAGAAGTGCATGCTGAAAGAACTGGATATAGATCTCTCCTGAGAGACACATCCAGAGCATGTCCAATACAGAGGTCAATGCTAGCAGCAAATCACTGGACTGAGAATAGGACCTCCTTGGGGGGAATTAGAGGAAGGATTGAAAGTTCTGAAGTGGAGTGCAACCCCATAAGAACAACAATGCCAACCAACCAGAGCTCCCAGGGACTAAACCACTACCTAAAGACAAAACATGGACTGACCCAGGATTCCAACTGCATATGTAGCAATGAATAGCCTTGTTGGGGCACCAGTGGAAGGGGAAGCCTGTGGTCCTGCCAAGGTTGGACCCCCAGTACAGGGAAATGTCTGGGGGGTGGTGGTAAGGGAGATGGGTGGGGGGAAATACCTGTATGGGGGAGGAGGTGGGGATGCAGGCTTATGGACAAGAAACTGGGAAAGGGAATATCATTTGAGATGTAAGTAAAGAAATATATCTAATAAAAATTAAAAAATATTCTCTCTGCACAGTTATAGGTTGTTATGACTACTCTTAAGGGATGGATGTGTACAGGACTTTGTATGTCTACATGAGCAAATTATATCTTATGTAGGTGAGCAGTTTCTATCCTTATCAACTGGTTGTAAGTTTATTGTGTGGATGTATTGTACAGTGAATATTTAACATATTAATCTGGTTGTTCGGTTACAGTTTGCTGAGTCATGATTTCACTTGGGAAATCAACAACTTGGGTTGTTGGGAATGTCAGCAGAATCTGTGGCAGGAAGCGGTGCTAGGTTATAGAATGCTTGGTGTTAGCATGACATGGGGCCATGCTAGCACTGCTCATGGAATGCAACGTGTATGTCAGTCACAGTAGCAATCCGCCAATGGGATAATGTGTGAACGAAGATGACAGAGAAACAGCTAGAGCATACAGATCAGCATGGAGTGGGAACTTGGGAAATCGCTTCTGCCACTTTTTTTAATGATACAAGAGCCTGGTAGTTTTGCAAGCAAACATGGTGCTAAAGCAGCCAAGAATTATACATCTTGAACTGAAGGCAGCTAGGAGGAGACTCAATATGTCTTACAGTGGGCAGAGCTTGAACATATGAACAATGCCCCTAAAGCTCTAACTCCACATTGACCTTGTTTCGATTGTTAAAAAAGTAGGTCCCTGCTCTTTAAAAGGTTTTGGCGTATGTATGACTTTGACTTGGTGATAACAGAGCATGAGCCTAATAGAATTCTTGATACAATTTTTGTTTCAAAACACATCATATTGAATGTAAATCATATACTTTTAGCATTTTAACAAAGGATACTCATTGAAATTTCAATTCCAAAATTACTTAAAGAAAGAGAATAAAATAGACATCCATATATAACCAATATAGATATATTTTAACAAAGTTATTAACAAAATCCTATGTCACAACATATATACAGTTATTTTGTAAAATCATTTTGTGGAATATAAAATAGAATTTATATCTGTTAAGTTTTCTACTCAGGTTTAGGAGAAAAATATATTCACCGACATTGAGTTAATGATATCACCTGAATTAGGCTTAATTATCCTAGTGAAATTTTGAAATACTACTAGTTGCACAAAGAGATCAAGGTCAAGATGCTTTATTGATGTAAAGCCCCTTCATGCTAACAACCACCTCATGATAACCATCAGAAAGGACATCTCTAGATAGAAGTTTGTGGTGAGCTTTGCCTTTTCAGATATAATCTCTCCCCTTTGGAATGATATTGGAATCCAATTACAAACCTGTTCATTATCTGCTTAGCATCCAAGTCATTATTGCACCATTGGACATAACTCGGCAAACTATTTATTTTTATAACTCTCAGGATATACAACTGGGTAAGGTAATGACTGTTCACCAACATCCTGTGTGGCAACTTCAAGCATTTAGAAAGCTATTTTAAAAATACCTAGCTACTGGATCAAACCAAATGGATTTCTCCATATTCTAAGAACATGTGCGGTATCTTCAAAAATAGGGCCTTAACATCAAGTTCTGATGGGCGATCAAGAACAATGAAAATAGCCTCAAAGTGACGGAGGCATTAACATGACTTTCACTTGAGGAACACTGGAGGTGAGATGTTCCTCCTCCTCCTCCTCCTCCTCCTCCTCCTCCTCCTCCTCCTCCTCCTCCTCCTCCTCCTCCTCCTCCCCCTCTTCTTTCCCTTCTTTTTTCTTTTTTTTTTTACATCCCTGAAAAGTGCTGGACTCCCATCCAATGCTGTTTAGAGTCCCCTCTGTGAGGTTGGGGTCACCGTGGATATCCTTGGCAGGTCAAGTCTCTGTGTGTTAGATGCATCCTCTCCCACTAAGGTAAGACAAGGCACCCATCTTGGGAAATAGATTACACAGACAGGCAGCAGCTTTAGGAAAAGTCACATCTCCATTTATTTGGAGACCCACAGAGAGACTGAGCTACAAATATGCTATATATATGCTTGCAGTCTCAGTCCTCCCCATGTATGTATGACCTTTGGTTAGTTACTAAGTATATAAGAGATCCTAGGAGTCCAAGTTAGTTGATTCTGTTGGTCCTCCTGTGGAGTTCCTATCCCATTCTGGCACTAAAATCCTTCCACCAACTCTTTCATAAGGGTTCTGGTCTTCTATCTAATGTTTGACTGTGGGCATCTGCATGTGTTGCAGTCAGCAGATGGGTGGTGCCTCTTAGAGGATTGTTGTGCTAGGCTCATGTCTGCAAGCCAAGAGAGGATCATTAACAGTGCCAGAGATTGGTGCTTGGGTTCCTGTGCTTGCCTCTTGCCATCAGGTTGTCTCTGGTGTTACATAGTTTTGCTATTTCTGACAGTGGTTAGCCCGTCCTATAGGCCTGTGTGTCAGGAGTGCTGTAGACCTGTTTTCCTGTTCTCTTTCAGCCAGTTATGGGAACAGAGTGTTCTGCTTTCAGGCGTTTAGTTGTTCCTGTCTATTGGGTTTCAGCTGTTCCTGTGGGCATGTGTCCTGAGTCTAGCAGGCAGGTCACTTGGAGCAGAGAAGTTGGTCTTACTTCTGGTCTCAGGCCTGGAGTCGCTTCTCATAGCCGGGGTTCAGCTCTCTGTGAGGGCAGCAACCAGAAGGGCCCACCCCACCTTCGCTTGGGAACCTGTGCACAGGGGGACCAGATTGTGCTAGGCGTTTTCCTCTAGAGTCAGAAATGTGGGCAGAGAGTAGTCTCCTCTGGCTTCCCAGGCGTGTCTGCCCCTCTGAAGGTCTAGCTCTCCTTCCCATGGGATTTGAATACAGGAAGCTGTTTAACCTGCTCCCTTCAGATCCAGGAGGTGTCTGGACTGCAGAGTTGAGTGCCCCTATCTTCCTGCTCCCAGAGGCCTTATACAGATTCCTCTTGGGCCAGGGATGTGGGCAGGGGTGGGCCGTATTGGTGGTCCCTCCCTCTTTACAGTCTCAGGAGTGCCCACCTGTCCGGGCGGTGAGCTGTCTCTCCCATGGGGTTTGGGAGCCAGGAGCTGTGGGCCGGGATCAGCAAAGTTCGGGCGGCAGTTAGAAACCAGAAGTTTCTAATTTCTTTATGAAGACACTTAGTGCTATGAATTTTTCTTTGCACTGCTTTCATTGTTTCCCAAAAGTTTGGGTATAATATTCGCTCATTTCCTTTGAATCCTACAAAGTCTTAATCAATCTTTCTTTCTTTCCTTCTTTCCTTCTTTCTTTCTTTCTTTCTTTCTTCCTTTCTTCCTTCCTTCCTTCCTTCCTTCATTTATTTATTTTTTTTTCTGACCAAGTAATAATTGTGTAGAATTTTTTTTTTTCATTTTCCATGAGTATGTTGGCTTTCTCTAGTTATTGAAGCCTATCCTTAATACTTGATAATCTGAAAAAGTGCAAGGTGTTATTTTAATTTTTATGTATTTGCTGAGGCTTGCTTTGTGACCAATTATATTGTCAGTTTTGGAGAAGGCTCTATGATGTGATGAAAAGAAATAATATTGTTCTGTTTTGGAGTGAACGGTTCTGTAAATAACCGGTTTAATGTACTTGCTTCATAATATCTGTTAGTTTCAGTGTTTCTCAGTTTAGTTTCCTTTTCAATGTCCTGTTCAATGGTGAGAATGGGGTGTTGAAGTCTCCCTGTTATTATGTGGGTTTAATGTGCAATTTGAATTTTAGTAATGTTGTTTGTTTTTACAAATGTGGCATAGATGTTCAGAATTGTGATATTATTGTAGAAGATTTTTTCTTCCATGTGTGATGAGGTTTTGCCCATCTGTTTTGATAATCTTTGGTTGAAAGTGTATTTTACTAGATATGAGAATGGCTACTCAAGCTTGTTATTGGAATACTTTATTCTAAGACATCGATGTAAAGTAGAGTCTATCTTTATTGCTGTGTTATGTTTCTTAGGTACAGCAGAATGATGGATCCTGTTTAGTATCTAGTTTCTTAGCTTGTACATTTTTATTGTTTAGTTTTTTCCATTGATGTTAAGAATCATTAATGACAAATGATGGTTTCACAGTTTCTCTTATTTTGATATTGGTCATTGTGCTGCGTATAGGTTATTCTCTCATTTTTGTTGTGAGATGATTAACTTCCTGTGTGTTCTATTGTGTAGTTACACTTCTTATTTGAAGCTTTTCTCCTAGTATTCTTTGTGAGACTGTATTACTAAAGAGAATTTGTTGAAATTTTGTTTTGTCATGGAATAGCTTGTTTTTTTTTCATCTAGGGCGATTGAATTTTGGGGGGTTATTGTTGTATATGATGACATCTCTGGTCCCTTAGGATCCGCGAGATATCTGTTTAGGCCCTTCTTTCTTCTAGAGTCTCTGTGGAGAAGTCACGTGTAATTCTGGTAGGTCTTTCTTTATATGAAACATGGCCTTTTACCCTTGCAGCTTTTAATATGCTTTCTTTGTTATGAACATTTAGTGTTTTGATTTTTATATGGCAAGAGAATTTTCTTTTTCTGTCCAATGTGGTGTTCTATAAGCTTCTTATACATTTGTATGTATCTCTTTCTCTTTATTAGGGAAGTTTTCTTCTATGATTTAGTTGAAGAATTTTCTGGACCTTTGAACTGGAACTCTTTACCCTCTTATATTCTATTAATCTTAAGTTTGGTCTTTTAATTATTTCTTAAATTTCCTGAATGTTTGTGTTAGAAACTTTTTAGATTTGACAGTTTCTTTGCCTGGTTTACCAATGTCATCTATGTATCTTCAAGGCCTGACATTCTCTCTTCCATCACTTACATCCTTTTGGTGATTCTTTGTTTGAAGTTACTGTTCTCTTTCATAGGTTTTCTGTCTCTAGAGTTGCCTCCATTTGTGTGTGTGTGTGTGTGTGTGTGTGTGTGTGTGTTTGTGTTTGCTTTAATTTTCATTTTTAGATCTTAAACAGTTTTATTCATTTCCTTCAACTGTTTCATTGTATTTTTCTGTACTTTTAAGGAACTTATTTATTTCCTCATTAAAGGCCTCTATCATCTTCATTAAATTAGATTTAAGGTCATAGTCTTGCTCTTCAAGTGTGTTTGGATATCCAGGACAGGTTGTAGTAGAAGACCTAGGTTCTGATGGTGCTGTATTTCACTAGCTTTTGTTGATTCTGTTCTTGTACTTACCTTTAGCCATCTGATTGTCTCTTGTGTTGGCTGGCTAGACAGTCCCTGAGAGAACTGAGCCAATTATGAAGATTGTGCCAAATGACAGCAGGCTACCCAAATTGCTGGCAGAGATATGGACTGGGATGTGGAGTGCAGTTAGAGATGTGGAAATGAAGGAAGATGAAGCTCCAAAAGGATGAGGCAGACCACATGTGTGCTGAGATTACTGGGTTCAAGAGGGCGGAACTGGGTGGTACATGTCTCATGGAGGTGAGATATGCTATGATCTGATCAGGGTTTTTATTTGGTCACAAGTTTTCTAAGAGAAACACTGTAGCCTATATAGGGCAGTATCATATCAACTAGTGTGTGTGTGTGTGTGTGTGTGTGTGTATTTGTGTGTAAACATAAAATAATAGGTTTCCATGTTGCTTTTATAAGCACCATGAATGTTACTTAACTCTTCTTCTCCCTACTTTACTAATGACCTAGGCTTTCATTATTTCTTGGTATATGGTTCTTAAACAATACCTCACTTCACTTTGAAATTTACTGATACTGTAAAATTTTTCTACAAATCTACTTATATTGGCATTCCTTCTGAAATATTTATATTCATATAAGCTATGTTTATGGATGTCAATAACATGAATTATAAATTAATATTCATGGATGACTCATGAGGTAATTTTAAGTCATAGCAAAGCAACATATTAATTATAGTAAGTAAAATATTAGTTTTAATTTTCCAGTATTTAGAGAAAAATAAACATAATATGCAAATGCTAGTCTATGAATTACTTGAAACATATTAATTGGCTGGAAAAATTTCAGAGTTTAATAGCACTTAATGCTCTTCATGAGGACCTGAATTCACTCTCTTCACCCAAATCACTTGACACAGAACTCCTTTAATTCCAGCTACATAAGATTTTTACACCTTGTCATATCTTTATGGTTACATACTGACTTGTAATATATACATCCATATACATTGATTTACACAAAATAAAATTTGAGACATAAAATTATTCAAATGCAGATATAAATTTTTATGACCAAAATTAGCAAAATTTCCCACCATATATGTGCCTAGTATATATATATATATGTGATATGTATACATATATACATATAAATATATTCTAGAATTAAACAAATATATGTGTATGTGCATATATTTATGGTGTAATAAATCTCCGTATATATGTATATATAAATATATGTATATATAAATATACATGATTAATTAAGACTAGCTACTTCCTTTTGTCTTGTCTATAAGCAATAAAATTTTTAAATTGTAATATTTAATATCATCCATATATATCTATATTACAAATTTTGTTTTTCTATTTGTATAACACTATTTTTAACTTGAATACAATATTTACCATCACATATATGTACAAATATAAATATATAGGAGATGCACTTTCATTTTGGTAAATTCAGAGCTTTATTCTTCTGTAGGCTAGTCCACCTTCTAACTTATTCTCCCACTTCAGTGTGTCATGTGCTGTAACCATAGGTATATGATATGGCTTAACTTTAGTTATAGTTCTTTCTACCTATATTATACTCTATATTTAAGTTTAACCCCATTTACTAGCATTTTCTTTATATAAGATATATATATATATATATATATATTATGTGGTAATTTATATCATATATAATATATTGTTTATGATACATTAACTGTGTAGCTGTCTAAGTTACAATTATTTTCTTCTGCTTCTCATTGCTTTTTTGGTGCACATACATTGCTCATTTTGCTTCTGCAGTTACAAAATAGATTTTAGTATGTCATGTACTATCTCATTTCTTGTGCAGCCTATTGTAGTTTACTTATAAGTTAATTTTATATTTACAAAGGTTATAAGTAGAGTGATTATTTTCTCAATGTTCTATATGAATTTCACAGTGATATCTGTGTTGACTCCTCTCAACTCTCTTTTAAAACAAAGATTCTATGAGGTCTTCCTTTATGTAAGTGTAAAATGAAAGAAAGGTGTTTTCCTTAGTACAAACAACTTGTAGAGTATTATGCTAATCTCCTCGTTAATTTCTTGGCACAGAAATGACCCATTGAACAGTGCAACTATCAATGTGCTTTTGAGTGATAACTTATGATGAACTGTCTAATATTATTACATGTACAGCGATTTGAATACACTTGGCCCATGCAAGTGGCACTGTTAGGAGGTATGGCATTGTTGAAATAGGTGTGGCATTGTTGAATATAGTGTATTACTGTGTAGGTGGACTTTGAGGACTTCTAGTGCTCAGCTTTTCCCATTGTGAAAGAGAGACCCTCCTCCTGACTTTCTGTGGATGAGAGTTTCTTACTGTATAGCTTCTGATCAAGATGCAGAACTCTCAGCTCCTCCTGCACCATGTCTGCCTACAAGCTGCCATGCTTTGAAAGCTATGACAATGATGGACTGATACCCGAAAGTGTAAGCTAGCAGCAATTAAATGCTCTTTTTATTTATTTATTTTTTTTTATTTTATTAACTTGAATATTTCTTATATACATTTCGAGTGTTATTCCCTTTCCTGGTTTCCGGGCAAACATCCCCCTCCCCCCTCCCCTTCCTTATGGGTGTTCCCCTCCCCACCCTCCCCCCATTGCCGCCCTCCCCCCAACAGTCTAGTTCACTGGGGGTTCAGTCTTAGCAGGACCCAGGACTTCCCCTTCCACTGGTGCTCTTACTAGGATATTCATTGCTACCTATGAGGTCAGAGTCCAGGGTCAGTCCATGTATAGTCTTTAGGTAGTGGCTTAGTCCCTGGAAGCTCTGGTTGCTTGGCATTGTTGTACATATGGGGTCTCGAGCCCCTTCAAGCTCTTCCAGTTCTTTCTCTGATTCCTTCAACGGGGGTCCTATTCTCAGTTCGGTGGTTTGCTGCTGGCATTCGCCTCTGTATTTGCTGTATTCTGGCTGTGTCTCTCAGGAGCGATCTACATCCGGCTCCTGTCGGTCTGCACTTCTTTGCTTCATCCATCTTGTCTAATTGGGTGGCTGTATGTATATGGGCCACATGTGGGGCAGGCTCTGAATGGGTGTCCCTTCATCTCTGTTTTAATCTTTGCCTCTCTCTACCCTGCCAAGGGTATTCTTGTTCCCCTTTTAAAGAAGGAGTGAAGCATTCATATTTTGATCTTCCGTCTTGAGTTTCATTTGTTCTAGGCATCTAGGGTAATTCAGGCATTTGGGCTAATAGCCACTTATCAATGAGTGCATACCATGTATGTCTTTCTGTGATTGGGTTAGCTCACTCAGGATGATATTTTCTAGTTCCAACCATTTGCCTACGAATTTCATAAACTCGTTGTTTTTGATAGCTGAGTAATATTCCATTGTGTCTTTTTAAATAAGAGTTGTCTTTGTCACAGTGTCTCTTGACAGCCATGGGAAACCTAGCAATCACACCATGTGATTATATCAAGCTACCTTCCTTTCTTCAGAGGAGATAAAGATAACTTATGTTTTATCCTATTCTATATTTTAGATCTTCTCATATTATGGCTATATTTTTCATTAACTATATAGTTAACTGTCCACAACACTGAGTTATTTTGTACTCCCCATAGCACCTTCAGGTATCAGATTGTACTTAACTATCGTGTATGTAGTACTTCACATCTTACCTAGTTTTCTGGTTTAGACGCTATATGGGATGTCAGCTTTTCTTAAGAGATATATTAAGTATTTTTATCACCAAATGAGAAATAAGGGCTTAGGTAAATGGTAGCCTCCTCTTCAAGCACGAATACTAACCAGCCTTTTTTGGGAGTTAAGTGATTAAGCAGCACAGAATAACTTCCAACAAGATAGAATTTTAAAAGTATTGTTGATCTCAGAGAATTTAATAAATGAGTTTGAGTTTGGATCCACTAAACACTGCACAGAATTCATAAGAGGTTAAAACTCAGCTGTCAAAGCCTAAAGGTAATGTCCATGAGAAGCAGCTGACTTTAATTCTCAAACACACTCATTACATTCTTGAGATAAACAAGAGCAGATGCAGGCCTTCTCTGAAAACATTCACAATCCATTAAACTTCAGATTTTTAGCATCTCCAAAATTCTATATTAAATAAATTATTATTCTTTTCATGGGCAAAATATATTCCATATTATTTCTTTTGTTTACTTAAATATTTCTTTGTCTAGAATATAATTTCAACACTTATACATGTACAAATTGGATACATAAAATGATCTGAAAAGAGAAGGAATATCCAGCTTTAATTGAAACATCTCTATCATCCCAGAATCCTCTTTCAAGGTTCTGGCAACATCATAGAAGAAATTGCTGGAGGAATGAAAGAGGTGGAGTATATGGAGTAGTTCTCTAAAACATTCTCTTTTGGACTAACCTGGCTAGTGAGTTACATTAGCTGTGGAACAACAATATCAATAAACCAGACCCTCCCAGAGCTCCCAGGGACTAAACCACCAACCAAAGAGTATACATGGAGGAACTCATGGCTATAGCCACATATACAACAGAGGATGGCATCGTCTGGCATCAATAGAAGGAAAAGCCCTTGGTCCTGTGACGGTTCATTTCCCCATTGTAGGGGAATGCCAGGGCATTGAGAATGGGAGCATCTTCATAGAAGCAGGCAGAGAGGGATGACAAAGGGGGGAAAGCATTTAAAATGTAAATACATAAAATATCTAATAAAAACGTCTACATAGATGGTGTCTGTGATCTCAAAACTTCATTTTACATTGAAGAAATATCACTGATATTTGCTGCAGATGGGAGGATCATCATTGGACAATTTGACCACTAGTAAGTTTCACATGGTTCAGTAGACAACCTCACATACATAGACAAAGGAATATCACTCACTCACTGGAGTTAATGGGTTACAAAAAGAAGAGGAAAAGTAATAATATGAGGAAGAGTTAACTGGAAGTTTTAATGAAGGCAGACTTGGGAGCTGTGAAGGGCGTTGTAGAAGGGAAATATTCACTATATGATAATATTATATTGTACACATATAAGAAATTCTTGCAGATAAACATATTTTGAACCATATGTATCAGAATGATTTTTGCCTGATGATAATTTAATTTGGATCTTAAGAAGCAAGTACCTATGAACTAAGATTTTAGACTTGGATTTGCATAAAGAACACGTGTAAGACAGTATAGTCGATTTTACAAAACTTTCCTTACTTTAAGTTGCTAAATCCACTTTTAAACCTCACAATCTCATACAATGTTCTTAGATTCTCAGCCAAAATGCTTTCTAATTAAGATTGTTTTAATGCATTGTCTTAAGGTTTTTAAAATCTAGAAAATTAAACCAAACTCTGACTTCAAGTTATTTACTAATAACTGCTTGAAAAAAATTAAAAACATGGACATAGTTATAATTCTATGTTCTTAAGTTCAAGCAAAACTCAACAAAAAGTAATTAAATAGAAAAATGCAAAGCCTATATCTTTGTATAGCATTCTTAGAATTAAAATAATATATCTTTCTTGAAAACCACTGAATTGTTTTACACAGGCTATCTCAGCACTGTTAAAAGAAAAGATTGTCTTATATGGTTCAATTATGAAATGAGATACTTTGCTTACTATGGATATCCCATGTGGGAATTACATTTAACAAATATCCATTTCATATTTATTATTCCACAATAAGTCAAGTTCATCCTGGATGGAAGATATTAATTTGATTTTTTAATATTATTATTAATAATTTAAATGATACATGAATAGTCATTTGTATGGAAATTTTAAGATGAGTTGAATTTAAATTGTTCAGATACAGTTCCTTGCCTTCAAAATAAATGGAAACGTATTCAGAGTCTAATCTGTGAACTTTGAGAATCAATCACTTTGAGAAGCATTAAATCTTGGCACATGCAACACATTCAGTTTCAACATATCTGACTGCCAGACGAGGGGCATGCAGCACACTGCTTCCTTTGAAACCTTACTTTAAAAGCCAGTATGTAGTTCAACTCTGTTACTTTGAAAACATTTATCTCAGGTACAATGTCTATTGAACTGGTCACCTAGCAAAACAAAATTAAACAAAATTACTGTGAGAAAGAGACTTTTATATAGGAGGGAATTTGACAGTGGTGGGAAGAAGATAACAGAGGGTAAAGGGTGAGAATATTCAGGAAATTTGACTGAAATTGTTAACAAATTAATAGAAGTCATTACTATACCAATCAAAAATTTAAAAGTATTATGATTCATGGCTTAATAAGTATGTAGCAGAATCTTACATAAAAATGAGGGGTAAAATTAAAATTTTGAGGAACAGGGCCATATGATGTATGAAACTAATGCTGGGAAGATCCCCAATGATCACCATTCTATGTCAGTACCTATTTAATGGCCATAGTCAAGGTCTGTTGATTCCCTGATCCATGAAGTTAAATCACATGTGCATGGGCACACATGTGAGCACAGAGACACACAGGCAGTTGTACACACATACAGGCACACACACACACACACACACACACACACACACACACACACCTTTCTAAGGTCGCATAGACAAACACAATAAACCTTTTCCTGATCGACCTCAATAATTGTGTGTTTTACAGTATATTGTAAATGTCAAAGACAAAACACTTAATGGGATTGGATTAGTGTGAAAATTCTCTTCTTGTCTAACAGATCACTGCTTTCTTGGTGTGCTCTGCCATGCCTTGCCTCTGTGTGTCCATGTCCTTGAGGTTCTTTATGTGATTCTTCACATTGTTCTGAATTAATTGCAGCAACTGTTATAGATCAAACCCCCAAATAATATCCCATTCCAAGGTAGACTGGGATAAAACTAATAATTATAAATGATTTATTCATTCTAGCCTGTACAAAAATAAAATACACATATATATTAAATCCTTATATATTGGATCACATTGAAAAAGACAGAGCTAAATGAAGGAGACCTTACCTTCCCAGATTTAAATTGTTTTAATCTCTGAGTACTAAACTACTATCCTTATTGGTATTCAACAACAGTTGAAACACACAAACGCAAAATGATGTTTTTATGATATTTTATAAAATTTAAGTTTATCAAAAGTGAGAATATTTTGAAAATAAAATAGAACTAACAATTTACCATTGATGATTTCAAATGTAATATAAAACTCAAGATATTGAATTTCTATATTGATAGGTACAGAGGTAAATTAAATAAAATGCAATATCCACCAATATTCATTCATATATAGAAAAATACCCAAGATATATTTCTTTATCAAATATAAAAGGGAAGTTTGATTATAATGCTAGATCATTACAAAATAACCTGTGAAAATTAATGCAAACTTACTTTGACCCATGATTTAAAGAGAAGAAGCAAAAACTGTGACATATTTGAAGAAAAATAGAAATAAATTCCTTCAAAAATTTAATTGTCATTGCTTTATTCAATATTTCGCAATAAAACAGAACCAAAAGTGAAGAAAAATGGCAAGTTGGACATCACGATACAATTTTTGAGGGTATAGCCACAAATTGAACAAAATGAAAGATAAGAAGAGAAAATGTTTGCTAATTCACTATCACATAGAGCATCAAGACTCTTGAAGCAACAAGGTTAAAAATACAAACATAAATTGAGAGATAAGAATCAGAAAAACCTGAGAATTTAGATAAAAATGCAATTATTAATATTTGTAACATAAAGCAAAGAGAATAAAACACTTTCGCAGAGCTAGTGAGAATGTCACAATGGAAACTTTTTGAAAGTGGCTTTTGTGATTTCTCACAAGAAAATGAGAAGATAAATAATGAGAAAATTCTTAAATGACTCAGTCAATTACTGCTACATACATACTCAAATAATTTGAAGTAAACAAAATAAAAATGAATGGCCACTACATACATCAGAAATATTTGTAGTAACATAATTAACACATATATTAATAAGAGACATGCGTTTTAACAGCAAAACATGAGGAGACCTAATATATGAGAGAAAAATAAATGCTATAAAAGAAAATTAAACTGCAGTAATCTTATATTGTATGGTGTGAATAGACCTCAAAATATTATGCTAAATAAAATGAGAAAAAGTCACAAAATATACTGACTCCTCTTTAAAATGCAGTTTCTAAACTAAGCTTTTTTTTTCTTAATCTAAAAGTATATTTATTTTATCAGGGAATTTAGCCCATTGACATTGAGAGATTTTAAAGATCAATGATTGTTTTCCTGTTGTTTCCTGTTATATTTGTTTTTAGACATGGAATTATGTTAGTGTGGGTATCTTCTTTTGGGTTTCTCTTGGGTATAGTTTTCTACCTTGTGTTGGACTTTCCCTTCTATTATTTTTAAGGCTTGATTAAATATTGTTTAGATTTGATATTGTAATGGAATATCTTGGTTTCTCCATCTATGGTAATTGATGAGTATCCTAGCTTGTGCTAGCATTTTTCTTCTTTTCTGGTCTGTATGACATCTGCCTAAGATCTTCTGGCTTTTAGCGTCTCTGTTGAGACATCTGGTGTTATTCTGATATGTCTGCCCTTATATGTTACTTGATTTTTTTTTTCTCTTACTGCTTTTAATATTCTTAGTTTTGCATTTGGTATTCTGATTATTATGTGACAGGAAGAATTTTTTCTGGTCAAATCTATTTTGAGTCATCTAGACTTCTTGTATGCTTATCAGTATTTCTTTCTTTAGGTTAGGGACGTTTTCGTCTATAATTTTGTTGAAGATGTTTACTGGCCCTTTGATTTGGGAATCTTCACTCTCTTCTATACCTATTATTCTTAGGTTTGTTCTTTTCACTGTGTCCTGGACTTTTTGAATGTTCTGAGTTGAGAGCTTTTTGCATTTTCTTTGATGGTTTTGTCAGTGTTTTCTATGGTATCTTCTGCCACTGAGATTCTCGCTTCTATCTATTGCATTCTGTTGGTGTTGCTTGTGACTATGACGCCTCATCTCTTTCCTAGGTTTTCCATCTCCAGTATTGTCTTTCTCTGTATTTTCTTTAACATTTCTGTTTCCATTTTTAGATCTTGGACAGTTCTGGTTAATTCCTTCACCTGTTTGATTGTATTTTCCTGTATTTCATTAAGAGATTTATGTGTTTCTTCTCTAAGTGTTTCTGCTTATTTTCCTGTGTTATCATTCATTTCTTTAAAGTAATTATTCATATCTCTTTAAAGGCCTTTATCATCTTCATGAGATGCGATTTTTTATCTGAATCTTGATTTTTTCAGGTGTGTTGGGGTACACAGGGCTTATGGTGGTGTTCTGATGTTGCCAGGTAACATTGTTTTCTGTTGCCTAAGTTTTTTTGTTTGCCTCTCTCCATCCGTTTATCTCTGGTATTAACCTGCCTTGTTGTCTCTGACTGGAGCCTGTCTCTCCTGTGAGCCTGTATTCCTGGTTGTGTCAGAACTCCTGGGGGATCAAGCTACATCTTGGTGTTTGCGGAGTGGGAGAAGAGCCAAAGCCCAGAGTCTGCTTCCAGGCACACATCGAACCAGAAGATACATTTATCTCCGGCTTACTGGCAGTTCTTGAGTTTGCTGTGTCCTGGGGGCATATACTCAAAAGATATTTCACCATATCACGAGGAAATATGCTCCAGTATGTTTATAACAGTCTTATTTATGATACCCAGAAGGTGGAAACAACCCAGTCCCTCAACAGAAGAATTGATACAGAAAATGTGGTGCATTTACCCAATGGAGTACTATTCAGCTATTAAAAACAACAACTTCATGAAATTCGCAGGCAAATGGAAGGAATTAGAAAATATTGTCCTGAGTGAAGTAGCCCAGACACAAAAGAACACATATGGTATGTACCCACTATAATTGTACACCAGTTCAAAACTCAGAAAACCCACAATACAACCCACAAACTATTTGGAGCTTAAGAAGGAAGACCAAAGTGTAGATGCTTCAATCCTACAAAGAACAGGGAGAAATAATCACAGGAGGTAGGAGTGACCTGGGAGGGAGAGGAAGGGGAAGGGAGGGTAAAAACACGTATTGGAAAGGACAGGTTTAAGTAGAGGGTCAGAAAATTGAATATGAACAACAATGCCAACCAACCAGAGCTTCTAGGGACTAAGCCACTACCCAAAGACTATACATGGACTGACCCTGGGCTCCAACTGCATACGTAGCAATGAATAGCCTAGTAAGAGCACCAGTGGAAGGGGAAGCCTTTGGTCCTGCTAAGACTGAACTCCCAGTGAACATGACTGTTGGAGGGAGGGCGGTAATGGGGGGAAGGATGGGGAGGAACACCTATAGAGAGGGGAGGGGAGGATTAGGGATGTTGGCCAGGAAACAGGAAGGGGAATAATCAAAATGTAAATAAGAAATACCAAGTTAATAAAGATGAAAAAAAAAGAAAATTGAATAGAAACATGAAGCTCTGTGGGATGAAGAACTGGGGGTAGCTACTAAAAAGTCCCAGACTCCAGGGAAGCAAAAGGCTCCCAGGACCTAATGATTATGACTTTCGACAAAATACCCAACAAAGGGGAGATAGAACCTGTAAAGTCCAACTCTAGTAAGAAGAGGCACGGTCCCCATTTAAGGAGAGGGGCTCACACACAGCTCAAAATTTTTATCCCAGAAATGTTCCTGTATAAAGAAAAGACAGAGAGAAAAAAGTGGACCAGAGACTGAAGGAAAGGCCATCAAGAGAACACCCCACCCAGGGATCCATCCCATCTGCTAACTCCAAACCCCCACATGGTTGATGATGCCAAGAAGCATTTGCTGTGAGGAACCTGATCTAGCTGTTCCCTGAGAGTTTCTACCAGCACCTGACCAATACAGATACAGATACTCACAGCCAACCAGCAGACTGAGCCAAGGGAACCCAATGAAAGAGCTAGGGGAAGAAATGAAGGAGATGAAGGGGATTGCAACCACATATGAAGAACAACGTCGACTAACTGGATCACCCGATTTCCCGGTAACTAAACCACCAGCCAAAGAGTATGCATGGAGGGATCCATGGCTCCAGATACATATGTATCTGACCAGTGAGAGAGGAGGGCGGCTTGATGCCCCAGTGTAGGGGGAGGCTAGAGGGGTGAAACTGGTGTGTGAGTGGGTGGAAAAGCACCATCATAGGGGCAAATGATAGGGGAGGAGACAGGGGACGGGATGAGGGTAACCATCCCATTTCTGGAGGTTTAACCAGGAAGGGAGATATCACTTGAAATATAAACGAGTAAAATAATTAATAAAAATAAATAAATAATAGTGCCTTTTATGTTACAGGGCACCAAGGAAGAAGGTAAGGAAAAGAAAGTTATTGTTTAATATATATGTGTGTGTGTATTGATTTCCTTTAAGGAATTATTATTTAGATTTCTGTTTAACTGATTTTCAATTGATAATATGTATTTTTTTATTTTTCCACAAAACATAACTGCAAAATACTTTATATTCCATTATATCACTGAATTCTTCATGCCTCATATACCTCAACCCATCGCCAACTTGTGCAAAAATCTGATCAGTTCTCTGAGTTTTAAATTTTCTCCTAGTATCAAGAGCAGGAGTCTGGTGTTCCTTTCCACTTATTTCCATTGCTTTCACTAAGTATCCAAAGAAAAATCAGCAGGATAGACAATCCATTTCAATTCTGAATATGAGGCATTCCAGATACAGGAGATTCTCCTTTAGTTCAAACACATGTCTAATCCTCTTACATTTTTAGCTGTTAATAGAATTTAATAAAGTTGGTATGGAAAGGTGAATGCTGTGATTAGCTTTTCGTTATTCTCTCTATGAAAATGCACCTTCTTCATAACAGTGTATTCTGAAAACAATTCCTTTTCCCTTAACTGCTCTGAGATCTTCTCCCCTCCACCCATGTGAAACCATATTTTTTTCTGGCAATCCTTCAAAAACATGTACCTAGAGTATAGAAATAACATAAATAAAATAAAATAAAAATACAGCTGAATACAATAAAACAATGAGAAAAAAGAGCAAAAGTAAAAAACAAACACATTTAGATGCAGACAAACACACTTTCACAAACACACAGGCACATACATGCGCATACACACATGCACACTTACACACACCATGAAAACATAAAATTAGAAGGACCTATAAGGTTTAAAAATAATGCTTGACAAAATATTATGAGAAAAAGTACCACCGGGGATGCCACTGAGTTAGTTTCGTGCTGCCCATCTATTGCTATTAGATGCTTAGGGCCTCTTCTTAAGAGCGATTTATATACCCAGTGAGACTTTGTTCAAGAAACTAATTTTTCATTGTCTCTGATTGTTGGAGACAGATTATGAGTTAAGAAAAGGGGATTTTGACCACATATTTCAGCACTGGAGCCCCATGTGAGACAGATTTTCATAACCCTGTGCATACCACCAGAATCTATGAGAGTTCATATGTGTTCTTGGCCCTTGTTTCCCTCCTGTTCACTATCCTCTCTTGGCTCCTAAAATCTTTCTCTCTCCTGTTCCTCAAGGTTCTCTGAGCTTGGAGAGGAGGAATTTGATAGAGACATTCTACCCTTGAGTGTTTCAAGGTCTCCCACTCTCTCCACATTTTTCAGATGTTGATCTCCGTATTTGCTCTTGTAAACTGCAGAATGAAGTTACAAAACATTTATCTATGATTATAATGGTGTTAGGTATTTTAGTGCTCCATTCCTTTTGTATAACTGCAGTATTTAGGTTTTATTGTTTGGTTTGGTTTGGTTTTCTTCCTATGTCACTGTCCTATGTGGTCCCTTGGTCATCTGAGCAGGGTCAGGAAACATCTCCCTGTCATGGAATGAGCATTACATTTAATTTAGTATTAGTTGGTTACTCCCACAACCTTTGGGCCACTATTGTACTAGCATAATCTTGCATGCATGCCCCTGTGTGAATCATAGGACTTATAGTTGGATCGTTTAGCTTTCTGCTTTGATTATACACTGAATCTTCTAGTGTTCTGAGCAATATTCAGTAAGGCGTCAGGCACAAGGCATGCAGCTGCATGCACAATGAATTGTGTCAGGGTTGTGTTCAGCAATGGGGCCTTATTTTCAGTTTGTGTGAAGCAACCCTTGACAATGTTCTGAGCTGCTTGGGGATCCCCATGGGGCCCATTTGGCCAACAGTTTCATTAGATCCAACATGTTTCAGGAACCGGAGGTTATATAAGTAACAAGAAATTCCCAGTTTGTGCTCTGGCCTTCCTCCTGTTCCCATTATTTGGCTATTTTATTTATAATTCTATTAAATAATTATATATTCTAGACTAGTATATGTTTTAAAAACCTCTGTATTAATTTTCCTCTCTCAAGTGGACCTTAGGTATAGCTTTCTCTCCCATCTCCCTTAAGCTTCCCTTTATTCTAAACTTCACTTTGTATTTCCATTCCTCTGTCATTTGTCCATCCATCCATATCTATCCTGTCCATGACTATCATAGAAATAACAATCTCTGCTCCTTAATTATACTTTATACCCTCTTTGGTTATACAGATTATAACTTGCTTATTATCGACTGTTAAAATATCTACATAAAAGTGAATATATATGATTTTTTTATTTCTGGGTCTTGTTTTCTCAGATTATTTTTTATATCTTCATCAATTTGCCTGTAAATTTTATGATTTTATTTTTAACAGCTAAATAATATTCAATTGTGTAAAGGTACACACTCTGTCTCTTCTTCCATAGGTGTATGAATTCACATCAGGGTCTTCAATTCAATTCTATAGATAACATGCTGTCTTTGTACTAATGCCATCCTGTTGATTTTGTTCCATTTTCAAACTTTTTCTTTGTGATAGAATTTGAAATATGGGATAGCAATAGTGCCCACAGTCCTTTTATTATTCAAGATTGTTTTTGTTATCCTGTGGTTTTCATGTTTTCATATGAAGCTGATACTTGTTCTTTCAAGTTTTGTGAAGCCTTACTTTGAAATTTTGATGAGGCTTACAGAGTAATTTTAGGTTGGTTTCTGTAGGATGGATATATTTATCATATCAATCCTACCTATCCATGAGCATAGGAGATCTTTCTATCCTCTGACATTTTTTGTATTAATTCATTTGGTTATATTTATAACTGCATATACATATATATATACACAAATATATAGTAACAAAAATTAGTATGAATATGAGAATATGAGAGAAACCAAGGAGGAGAATGAATGATAAGGGTTAGAGGAGTCACAGGGAAATACAATGTAATTGTATTAGGATTTTAAAAGTAAAAATATAATTGTAAGAAAAATTTCTGAAGGAAAGTTCTATAGCTGAAAATTAAAAGGAAAAAAAATTATTAAAAACTCTCATTCCTGATTTTATTTTCTTTACCAGAAGACATCAATTTCCTTTTTACTTATAAGGCTACCAGTAAGTTATGTAAATAATAAATTATAGAATTATACACTTTAGGTGTTTTTCTCTGTTCTTTTTGGAATATGACTATAAAAAGATGACAGATGAATCCCAAATCCTTGATGAGTTCTTTGTTATAAGTACAGATTACCTTCTTAAATAAATACAAATTAAAATAAATATATAAATTCTGCTGTAGGAAATTGAAAAAAAGACATTAAAAACCAGATCATAGAATAACCACAGAGGGAAAAAATACACTGCAGATAGTGGCACTGACACAAATATGTCAGAATATAGACATAGTTATGAACTTCAAGGGATATCAGAAAAACACATTTATTTCTCTACAGTGTGATAAACTATATTTCAAAGCTCCCTACCCATCCCAGTTTTTTTTTGCTTTTCAGGCAGATGTAAGAAATGGCATGTCTCTCTACAACTGTTACAGGACTATATGATAAGGTCCTAGCACAGGAGGGGGAAGTATTAGCTGAGTTTTTTCTGCTACTAACATTGGTTCCCTATGAATATTCAAAGTCTGTGGATGACAAGGTATCATGGAAGAGCCTGCAGTGAGATTGACTGTAGGGAATTTACCATGGAATTCTGATTGTTCTACAGGCAAAGCATATATCAATTGATGTGGTTAACAAAACTCTTCATAAACAACCAAGGCCCCAGGAAAGAACTGTGTTATGTGCACAGACACCATAACACTATGGTAGCATATCACTCCGGTCTTTCTAGGGTCTGCATGCAAAACTAGGTCAAAACTTATACCTAAGGAAGAAAGCAAACCTATCAAGGGCTTTTCAAAAGGAATATTATGAAACAAAACAAACATCAGAAGTTACAGCCTTGTAGAGTAACAATTTTAACAAGATAAATTTCCAACCTATAGAACATTAAGGTCATGCAGGTGACTTCTGATAAAATGTCAGATTAGAAACTGCCTTAGTATGATGCAATAAAAGGAAAGAGTCAGAGCGATATGAGATAACTGTATTTCAAAAGAGGAGGAGAGAACAACCTTCTGAAATGAAGGAATAGGTAATAGAACAGGTGACCAGCACAGAGAAACAGAAAGTCTATATAGTAAAAAAATAAGAATTCCCTGTGTAGCTGACAGGGAAAAGAAGTGGAAACCTCATCTGCAAGGTAATCTGGAGGCCATGGTTTAAAATTAAAAAAAAAAAAAAAACTTATAGTTATAACCATAGGACATCCTGTCACACTTCTCATAAATCTAGATCCAGTGGGAGGATTTGTTTATAATGATGCTCAGCAAGTCATCATTAGAAAAGACATTTATTTGGTTACTCTCCATACTTCTGAGTATTATAGACATAAACCACCTTAAGAGGTCTCCACTGTTTGTGAGAGTTATTCAAGGAACCTGAAAATAAGGACCTCACACGTCAGAGTCTATGCCCTGGGCGTAGTGGAGATGATGAGCACTAGTTGCAAGTACACTCAGAAGTCAGGCAACACAAAGCTCAGATTTTGAAGGATACCAGACTCTGTGGCCCTAATCCTTCTGATAAGAAGGAAGTGAAACTATTTTATCTGTGGATAACTGTGGAGAATAATAGGCCCATGTCTAGTGTTATTGGAGTGTTTAGCCTCTGGGGTTACCACTTTGCCAAATGGTTTTTGTAAGTGGACACAGAGAGTCATTCAATTACAGCAGACACCTCTCTCTAGCAGGGGATTGACTCCTATGGAGGTCCTAAAAGCCCAGACCTAAGTCTTCAGATCATATCTTGGTTCAATATTTGTTTCTTTAACTTGTCAACACACTTAAGAGACATCAGATACCTTGGATATTACATAATGCAGGCTTTATTAACTTGGATGTCTCACAAGAAAAAAGACCTGTCCCAAAAGGGTGAATATTTAGCTGACTTCGTAAGCAATGACAGGAAGCTACTGAAGCCACTGCTCCCTTGACATAGAACGGATGCTTGATTTGTCATGACTCAATATCAGCATCAACAATAAGAAAAATAGGAGAGTATAATCTCAATTAATCACTCACCCAGCAAGGACAAATACATTTACCATACCTAGACAGAAAGCGTACTAAAATTTTGTCCTTTAAAAACTATTCATTTTCTGATACTTGTGTTTTTACAAAATTATTATAATAACTTTTTATTTGGTTTAGGTTCTAGTTTTTTAAAGAAAATATAAAAATATAATCTACACAGGAATTTTGAAGATACTTATTTCAAAACTTTTGAAAGTTAAAAATTATATAATGAAGCTAAATTTTACTATGTTTGGGAAAAGCTATGTAAACTTTTGAGTACATTTGAAATATCTACATGCAATGTTGAAACTTTCCGAATATCCATTTTGTTTTGTATTGTTATAATTACTTTTATGTTATTTGTTTTTAAAATGTTTCTTTGTATTTTCCTTGTAATTTCTAACTCATTTTTATGTTTTTGAGGTCTGGTGGGGCGGGGGCATCCTTGTAGAGATTGGGGTTGCTGGGAGGAGGTATGGGATGGGGAACAGTAAGGGGTGGAACTGGAGGGGAATGAAATATGGAGTGTAAAAATAAATAAATAAATTAATTAAATTATAAAAGAATCTAAAAGAAGTAAGTTAAGAATGACAAAAAAATGAAAATTAAAATATTCTGTTTGTACAATAAAGTAAAAATGAGTTAGCTGACATTTTTAAGTGTCTTTCTTCATAGACTTGAAGTTTTCTCCATCTTTATTAAAATGGTATTTCTTATTTACATTACAATTGTTATTCCCTTTCTGGTTTCCAGGCCAACATCCCCCTAACCCCTCCCCCTCCCTTTCTCTATGGGTGTTCCCCTCCCCATCCTTCCCCCATTACTGCCCTCTCAGCAACAATCCTGTTCACTAGGTGTTCAGTCTTGGCAGGACCAAGGGCTTCCCCTTCCACTGGTGCCCTTATTAGGCTATTCATTGCTCCCTATGCAGTTGGAGCCCAGGGTCAGTCCATGTATAGTCTTTGGGTAGTGGCTTAGTCCCTAAAAGCCCTGATTGGTTGGCATTGTTGTTCATATGGGGACTCAAGCCCCTTCAAGTTCTTTCAGTCAATTCTCTGATTCCTTCAACGGGGTTCCAGTTCTTAGTTCAGTGGTTTGCTGCTGGCATTTGCCTATGTGTCTGCCATATTCTGGCTGTATCTCTCAAGAGAGATCTGCATCTGGTTCCTGTCAGCCTGCATTTCTTTGCTTCATCCATCTAGTTTGGTGGCTGTATATGTACGGGCCACATGTGGGGCAGGCTCTGAATGGGCGTTCCTTCAGCCTCTGTTCTAAACTTTGCCTCCCTACCCCCTCCCAAGGGTATTCTTGTTCCCCTTTTAAAGGAGTGAAGTATTCGCATTTTGGTCATCCTTCTTGAGTTTCATGTGTTCTGTGCATTTAGGGTAATTCAAGCATTTGGGCTAATATCCACTTATCAATGAGTGCATACCATGTGTGATTTTCTGTGATTGGGTTGCCTCACTCAGGATGATATTTTCCAGTTCCATCCACTTGCTTATGAATTTCATAAACTCATTGTTTTTGATAGCTGAGTAGTATTTTATTGTGTAGATGTACCACATTTTCTGTATCCATTCCTCTGTTGAAGGGCATCTAGGTTCTTTCCAGCTTCTGGCTATTATAAATGAGGCTGCTATGAACGTAGTGGAGCATGTGTCTTTGTTATATGTTGGGGCATCCTTTTGGTATATGCCCAAGAGAGGTCTAGAAAGTCTTTAATGTCGTTTCTGATCTATTTTCATACTTTAGTGAGCTATCCAGTTTCCATAAGTTTGTAATCTTTCCGTTTTTTGTTGTTGATATCTAGTGCTGTTCTGTGATGATTAGATAGAATGCAGGATATTATTTCAATTTCCTTGTATCTGTTGATACTTATTTTGTTTTTGAATGTGTGGTTAATTTTGGAGAACGTTGAATGAGTTGAGGGAGATAAATAGCTTTATTATATTTTTGGTTGTGAGTCTACCCTTTAATGCCTGAGCCATCTCTCCAGCCCTAAAATGCAATCTTTTGTGTTTGAATGGTATCTGCTATAAATATCCCTTAGGTCCATTTATTTTATGACAACATTTATTTTAGCTAAAGGTTATTCTATTAGGTATGCCTTAATACGTTATTTTGTCCTTTACCCTTGCAACTTCAATATTATTTCCTTTTGTGTTTAGTATTTGATTATTATTATGGCATAGGTAACTTCTTTGTTGGCACAATTGATTTGGTGTTCTATATTCTTTCTGTACCCTGTTTGGAACTTACTCCTTTACTTTAGGGAAATTTTCTTCTATTATTTTTTAAAAAATAATTTCCATGTTTTTGACCTAGGTTTTTTCTCCTTCCAATATTCATATTATTCAATTATTTAGTCTTTTCTTCTTGTCTAAGATTTCTTGTATGTTTTGTGTCTATATAATTTTAGATTTGAATTTTTATCTGAACAAGTTATGTTTTTTTTTTCTGTCTTGTGTTTATTGCCTCAAATTCATTATTTCTTCTTTGTCATTCTTTTGGTGACAATTGCCTCTGAGGCTCCTTGTACAAGTTCTTCAATTTTTTTATTTATGTTTCCTCAATTTGGGTTTTCTTTAGGGATTCTGTTTTTACTCATGTGTCTTTAACTATTTTCTTCCTTTTATTTCAAAGTTTTTCATAGATTTCAATAATGGTTTTATTAATATGATCTGTAACATCCTTAATCATATTCACAATGTGTATTTTGAAATACTTCCTTATGCTTCAGCTATAACTGTATTAGGGTTAATGGGTTATAGTTGAAACATATTATCCTATTCTTCTGCATTTGTTATGGTGGTATCTATGCGTATCTTTTGGAGATGATTGTAATTCTAGATGATGCTTTCTGGTTTGGTATTTGTTGAGTGATTACTTCATTCTTTAGTTCTTTTGCTCTCTCTGTTTCTCTCCCTATGGTGGCTCTGGGTTTCCTTGATATGATGTGCTTCTATGTACTGGGATCTATTCCTAAGGATTGAGGTTGGGCTAGAAGAAGTGGATTCATAGATTCCAGAGAGGATGGAAGAACGCTGGGTGTATCACAATGATCTGAAAATGAGCACAGGGAACAAGGAGAGCTAAAAGCCATTGGTCTACTACAATGATGCAGATATGACTGAGAATTGGAAGTGTAGGACAGGACGTAGACTGAAGATTACCTATCCAAGTACCTGGTGGGTGTAGTTGGACGGTTCCCAAGGGGTGCCTGCTGGGATTGAAATCTGAGACAAAGGGTAGTGCAGAAAGTCTAAGAACCCTAAGAACTACTGAGAATCAAGGCAGAGAGGAATAGGAGCTCACAGCATGCAATAAGACTTGGAATGGTAATTTAAAGAAAGGAGGAAGAAAATTGTGCATATGTTCTCGTCTAATGAGGTCTTTCAGCTTGCTTTCCTCTCTGGTTAGCTTATGGCATGGCTTATCACACATTTGACTTTGAATGCACTTGTAGAGAAGTCACATTTCCAAAGGTTTAGGTTTCTCTAGCAACAGAGATGCTTGGCATTATGGTAAATGGAGACAAATCTATTGCATTTATCCTAGGTAGAATTGTGACTTCTTTGTAGAAAAATGGCTTAAAATTCTAAGACTTAACTTTTAATCAAATTATATTCTGTCTTCTAATCTTATTTTTAGCATGATTCTTTTGCGAATTTGTGACTTTGAGAGTGTGACCTGGTTAGTATCAAATGCTGAAGCTTTCTAGATGCTGGTTATTTTTATGAACAAACCTGGCATGGGTCCTGAGCTGTGTAAGGCTATAGAAAATAGCACCCTGTCATGTGCTGCTGAGGGCCTCTGGCTTTCATATTCAGATTCACTGATGATTATTCAACATCCGTCTGAATTTTTTGCCTCTAGAACATCACTTGCCCTAAGCAATTTCCCTAGCATTCTACTTGCTTGTAATTACAGTTACCTTCATATATCTAACCCCACGATAAGAACAGCTGCTAGTGTATTTCTTTCCATTAATATAACAGTCTATTTTAGTACCTTGAGTGCTTTAACAATTGCTCTTTTATTTTATGCCAGAGGCTACCTATTATTCATCACCTACCAGCGATACAGTCCTTACTCCAGCAAAAATAAATAAATAAATGAATAAGTGAATAAACATACAAATAAATAAATGAATTCAGGTGACTCATATAGCTATGAGTTTTCTCGATGTCTACTTCTCAAATGACTCAGGTACTGACATGCAGATGTTGAATATTTTTCAAGAAATGAGGCTTTGAAATGATATTTATAATTGAACATTCGCTAAGGGGTTTCCTTGAAATCAACACCTAGACTGAAAGGGAATGCATAATATTGTTTGGTGAGCTTTCAAAGCATGGTACATTCATTCCCAACTTCCAAAGTAGGAGAAAGTGGTGCTGAGGCAGGTAGGGCACTGCTGGTCCTTGGTTGGGAGAGTTGGTCATGTTATGGATGCAGGCTTGATATAAGTCTTTGGTAAAGAAGTTTTTGGATGGTAAAGAAGCATATGTGTCATGGCTCTCTGCAGAGGATAATTTCATTAGAGGTGTAAAAGCTAGGACTTGGAGATGAGCACAGTAAGGTGGTAGGAATATAAGCCATTGAGCCCCAGAGTAAGAACTAGTAGAATGTTGTATATAACAAGTTCTGCACTGAATGTCCCTCTAAGTATTTAAAATCACAGGATTCATTTCTAATAGTAGGAAAATACAGATACAGATGTTGCCAAAAACCATGAAAAATAAATATGAAGACATTGAATAAGGTTGGTCATAACAAGAACCCAAGTGTGTATATTTTGATAGCAAAGAAATGTAATTCAGCTTTCTATATTTTTATTCTTCAATGAAGTCATATACAAATTGTGTTGGAAAATATTTTTATAAAAAGTTTATGACTATTTCTTTTCAGTTGCTTATTTCAGTATTGTATTGTCATTTATTTACTAAAATATATGACCATGTATTCCTTGCCGTCTCTCTTCTCTGATAAGAATACTTAAAAAAATAGCTTATTAATTATTTAAGAATTTTACATATTTACTTTGAACATATTCACCTCTTTCTCATCTAGCCCAAATTCTGACCCCCAAATCATACACACCCAGTTTTGTGACCTATTTTGTAAATGAAAAGTTCTCATTAGTGCAACCTATGTTTGGTCTGGTATTTGGCATCCACTGTAGTTTTTCAACCTAGCAGGGGACACAACCCTAAAGAAAATGAACTTTTCCTCTCTTAGCTGCTGTTTATAACCACTGTGCCTCTGATAAATGTGAAATATCATACCCACCCTCGCTCTTCATTTTATTACTCTAGGACCATGTTTTCCTCAACCTGTGAATGTGACCATTTTGGAAAAATCTCTATCTCCAAAAATATTTATATTAGGACTCATAACTGAAGGACTCTAACAAACCTAAGCATGACAAATATGTTCCCAGCAGGTTTTGCCTTCCTGTCCCTAAATCTAGCCACTAAGATCTATTCCCTTAATTTTCTCTGCCTGACTCATTCCTGAAGATGATAACTAAGGTCCAACTATCAAAACACCAAATTCAGGGGTTGGAGAGATGGCTTAGCAGTTAAGTGCACTAACTTGTTCTTCCAGAGGTCCTGAGTTCAATTCACAGCAAGCATATGGTGACTCACAACCGTCCGTAATGGGATGCGATGCCCTCTTCTGGTGTGTCTGAAGACAGCTACAGTACGCTTATATATATATAATAAATAAATCTTAAAAAAATATTAGATTCGTTCTTTTGAGTAGCCTAATTAAAATACTCAGCTAATCCAAACACAGCATCTGCTTTTCCTCTGTTAAAATGAACATTTGTAAAGATTTGATACTATTTCTGCCAGAGTCAACCACCTTGTTCTTTGTCTTTCTTTAAAAGGATCTCGTTTGATTTGGTTTATGTTTGGAAATTTGTATTGGTATTGGGTTTTATGGTCTGTGCTTAATCTAGAGCAGAACACCCTGTAATATGCAGGTCCTTTCAATAACAATAGCAAAATTATATTTATGAAACATTAATGGCAGTAGTTTCATGGCCAGAAGTTGTCACAACATGATAAATTGTGTTAAAAGGTTGCAGCTTTAGGAAAGTTGAGAACACTGCATTAATACAATAAGTTACTGTGTTGGTTAATTTTGGGTCAGTTTAACATAGGCTAGTGTCATCTGAGAAGAGTAACCCCAATTGCAAATATGCATCTATATGACTAAACTGTAGACAAGCCATTAGGACACTTTTTCTCTCTCATTTTTTCTCTTATAAAACATTTATTGTCAGAAATAATTAACACAACTTCCCTTCAGAAATCCCAGTACCTTTGTCTGTCTGTCTGTCTTTCATAGATAAATAACTGAGCAAATTTTTAAGTCAGAAATTATGGAAATGAGAAATAACAAAAGCTAAATTGCTCCCCATATATAAAAATTAGCATTTTCAGCTTATATTTTCTTGGTATGAAATGTGCATTGAAATACACTTAATTTTATGATTTCTATCTTTCTTGGACCAAAAAAGCTGTGCAAATGTGAGGGTATTAATATGATGTATCCCCAGTTAGTAAAAGAGGCCCTTTCAGTAACCATTCCTATATGATTAATGGATATCACATAAATAGAAAAAGTATAGAATTAAATGTGGAAGCAAGCAAATTTGGAACTTGTATATTAACAGAATTATATATAAAATGTTTTAGGTAAAATTTATATCTTCAATAAAGTCATGACAATTAGATCTATTTCATGTAAATTTAAAATATTAATATTTTAAAGGTATTTGTTTTATTGTATAAGTTATGTATTTACATTTCAAATGTTATCCCCTTTCCCCCTTGTCCGATTCCCTCTTCCCCTGCATCTATGAAGATGTTCCCACTCCCACCCCCACCCACCCACTCCCAACTCAACAAACCCTGGCATTTCCCTACAATGGAGAAATGAACCTTCACAAGACCATGGGATTCTTCTCCTATTGATGCCAGACAATGCCATCCTCTGCTACGTATGTGGCTGGAGCCATGGGTCACTCCATGTGTACTCTTTGGTTGGTGGTTTAGTACCTGGGAGCTCTGGGTGGTCTGGTTGGTTGATGTTGTTCTTACTATGGGGTTGGAAATTGCTTCATCTTCTTCAGGCCTTCAGGCCTTCCCCTAACTCCTCCACTGCTGTCCCTGTGCTCAGTCGAATGCTTGGCTGATGGTTGGCTGTGAGCATCCCACATCTGTATTGGTCATGCGCTGATAGAGCCACTCACTCAGAGGATGGCCATAGCAGGCTCCTATCTGCAAATGTTTCTTGGTATCAGCAATAATGTCTACGTTTGGTGCATATACACCGATAGACAAGTATCTGGGTGGCCTTTCTCCACTCTGTCTCTGCATTTCCGTTAGATATTAATATTTGTTAATATTTTTGAGATTATTGACCCCATCCCTCAAGCGGCTGCCATGCCCATCCACAGGATATGCTCTCTACAGTTTCTCCCTCCCCTTTGTTGGGTATTTCAGCTAATCTCATCACAAATGGGTCTTCAGACACTCTTCCTTCCTGGCATCCAGGACTTTCTAGTGACTACCCTCATTTTCTCATCCCTCACTCCTTCATGTTTCTATTTAATTTCTAACCGGAAAGAGGGATAGCATTTGAAATGTAAATAAATAAAATAACCAATAAAAATTAAGAATTGATAAAGGGGAAAAAAGGTCGAAGCCAAATATGTCTTCCTCTTTTACTTCCCAAGCTCAACACTGCTTCAACTATAATAGGAATCATTATTATATATTAACAACAACAACAACAACAACAACAACAAAACCACATAATAAAAATTATATGATTTAGTCGTCAGGAGTTCTGGGGTGTCTGCTTCATTAATATTGTTGTTCTTCTTATGGGGTTGCAAGCCCTTTCAGCGCCTTCAGTCCTTTCTTTAACTCCTCCATTGGGGACCCCAAGCTCAGTCCAATGGTTAGCTGTAAGCATCATCATCTGTATCAATAAGGTTCTGGCAAAGCTTCTCAGGAGACATCCATTTCAGCAAGGAAATCTTAGCATCAGCAATCGTGACTGGGTTTGGTGGCTGCATATGGGATGGATCCCCAATTGGGGCAGTCTCTGAATGCCGTTTTCATCAGTCTCTGCTCCACTCTTTATCCTTCTATTTCCTCCCATGAGTATTTTGTTCCCCTTTCTAAGGACTGAAGCATCCACAGTTTGGTCTTCCTTCTTCTTGAGAGCTTCTTATTGTCTGTGTATTGCATTGTGGGTATTCCAAGCTTTTGGGCTAGTATTCACTTATCAGTGAGTGCATACCATGCGAATTCTTTTGTGACTGGGTTAACTAACTCAGGATGATATTTTCTAGTTCTATCTATTGGCCTATGAATATCATGAAGTCATTTTTTTTTCATAGCTGAGTAGTACTCCATTGTGGAAATGTACCACATTTTCTGTATTCATTCCTCTGTTGAAGGACATCTGGGTTCTTTCCAACTTCTTGTTATGATAAATAAGACTGCTATGAACATAGTGTATCACGTGTCCTTGTTATTTTTTGGAACATCTTTTGGATATATTCCCAGGCGTGATATAGCTGAGTCCTCAGGTAGTATGTCCAATTTTCTAAGAAAATTCCAGACTGATTCCCAGAGTGATTTTCACAGCTTGCAATCCCACCAACAATGGAGGAGTGTTGCTCTTTCTCCATATCCTTGCCAGCATCTACTGTCACCTGAATTTTTGACCTTGGGCATTCTGACTGGTATGACATAGAATCTTGTTTTGATTTGCATTTCCATGATGACTAAGGATGCGGAACATTTCTTTAGGTGCTTCTCAGTCATTCGATATTCCTCAGCTGAGAATTCTCTGTTTAGCTCTGTTTCCCATTTTTAACTTCTTTAGTTCTTTGTATATATTAGATATGAATCCCCTATCAGATGTAGGATTGGTAAAGATCTTTTCCAATCTGTTGGTTGATATTTTGTCCTAGTGACAGTGTGCTTTGCCTTACAGAAGCTTTGTAATTTTATGAGGTCCCATTTGTTGATTCTTGATCTTAGAGCCTAATCCTTTGTGTTCTGTTCAGGCAATTTTCCCTTGTGCCTATGTATTCGAGGCTCTTCCCCATATTCTCTTCTATTAGTTTCAGTGTATGTGATTTAATATGGAGGTCTTTGATTCACTTCAACTTGAGCTTTGTTCAGGGGAATATGGGGGGGCAGTAAGGAGGATGTATGGGGAGAAAACCATATGGGGGAGTGGGAGGGGAAGGCATGGAGGGTTATGGACAGGAAACCCAGAAGAGGAATAACATGTGAAATGTAAGTAAAGAAATATATCTAATAAAAAATTTTAAAAATGGAAGAAAAGAAAATTATCTAATAAAAAATTTTAAAAAAGAGTAGGTCAATGATGATATGGGTAGGCTCAGCTAATTTTAGACAATGCCATCCCTAGGCTGGAGGTCCTGGGTTATGTAAGAAAGCAGGCTGAGCAATCAATGAGCAGCAGGCCACACAGCCAAATCCCTTCATGGCTTCTGCATCAGCTGCTGCTTCCAGGTTCGTGGCCTGGTTGAGTTCCTGACATCATTGCTTTTATGATGAAATGTTATATGGAATTATGAGTAAAATAACCTCTTTACTTTCTTGGTCATAGTGTTTTACTCCAGCAACAGAAACCCTGACTCAGACAGCTGCTAAGAAAGCAAACAACTTTTTCTTTACACTCATGGGAAACATTCAACCTTTAGTCCTAGCCCTTCTAACAGAAACTTCACAGATCATATATGCTCATGACATTAAAAACTGTGAGCAGTCTCCTTTTCTGTTGCTCTGAACCATTACAGACACTAGAAGTCTGTCTTCAGTTTTCTGGTCAACCCCATTGTATTTGCAGTTAAATTGTTTGAGTAGTTCTTGGCTGGCATAGAACATTATGTCAGTACCCAGTAAGAAACAGTTCTGTTCTTCAGGAAGTGTAAAACAATGGTATTCCATATTGGGGCCTCTTTCGCTGTTTGAATGGATTTTATTTTATTCTAGCTTTGAATATTTGGGAACTCCAATGCCATTTTTACAGTAACATCAGCAGCATCCCCTCATAACTAGTGCTTTTGTTAGGATTTCCTGATGTTCTGGCATATGCACTAATGTAAAATGAGTACCTCTTCTGCTAAAACCAAAGAAGTCTTTTTACATGAAGCTATTTCAGTGAAATGGTTGTTAACACCAGGAGCTCTCCCCCTACCTTCACAACAACCTCTTCGTGTTGTTTTCTAGGTCAATTCCAGATCTCCACATTTTCTTCTTATTAGAGACTGTGGTTATCATTTTGTACTCTTAATATTGCTGTATTCCAACAACAAGGGCTATCCATGATTATTCTTCCCTAGACTCATACCAAGTCATTCTGGGAACCCTGATCATTTTTGAAAAATGTATCACTTAACAGTGCTTATTATAATATATAGAAACATCGCATAGAGAATTTCAAACATAGTGGCATATTCAATGCAATCTTAAATACAGTTACTATTTGGTTCTAATTAATGTACTTTCCTTCTTGAATAGTAGTTACATTTGGCACTGACAGTAATTTCTCCACATTCAGTCTTCAATCAGTACTCCATGTGTTTTCTCTGCAGCCAAAGGGTCAATAACGGACAAAGGAATATTTCTAAAAGTCATGGACGTGATATAGAGAGTAAGTGATTGCTAGGTTCTCAGCCCTAAAGAAAACATTTATTCAGTCTCCTGAAAGGCTCAGGGAACATTTCAAAAGAGGAAACACAGTACACAATTAAGCCAAAGAATAGGGTGAAGGGCATTAATTTCATTCTCTAAACTTCATACAATCATTCTAATCATGAGCTGACAATTATTTTTCTTTGCACCGAGTCTACAAAAGACAGGTCCTGTCAACTACAATGATGGAAGGAGAAAGGGTTAATGATGCTGTAGTCCTCACTACTGAACAATTAGCTACTGACAGTTTTTGGCTTCTGATGAAATCCTTGTCTGAAAGTGTTGTATATCCACTAATGGTATTACCAGATTCCAATGGTCATCTGCAAAACCTGAGTCACACAGATCACCCTGGCAAAACTCTGGTTCCCAAACAAAACAAAACACAGAGTATAAAATAGTGTACTAGAGAAGAAAGAATGGGTATTATGTGTAGTAAAATATAGAATTATTTATAGTAACATTATAGTATTATCAAAGATAACATTTAATTAACAATAATGATATAATTTGTCAGTGAAAACAGATATTGTTCCTTTTTTCATAATTTATTTTTATATTCACATTACATTCCAATAGCAATCCTCATCCCTTCTGTCCTCCAAATCTGTTCCATAAAAATCCTTACCCCCATTATACCCTCCCCTTCTCCTAAGAGAAGGGGAAAACTGTCTTATTCACTACCCACCCTTGGACATCTAATCACAGCAGGACTAAACATCTCCTCTCCCACTGAGTCAAGCCAGGTAGTCCAGCTAGACTAATGGAAGAGTATCCAATGGCAGGCAAAAGAGTCAGAGATAGCCCCATGCTCCAATTCTTAGGGGATCCATATGAAGTCCAAGCTGTACACCTACAACAATCTGTGCGCAGCGTACATTCACTCGTTATATGCTCTTTGGTTGGTGGTTCAGATTCTTTGAGCTCCTAGGGCCCCAGGTTAGTTGACTTCATGTCTTCTTGTGGTGTCCTTGACCTCTCTGGCTTGCTCAATTCTATTACCTATTGTTCTACAACATTCCATGAGCACCGACTGATGTTTGCCTATGGCTCTCTGTCTGTTTTCATCACTTGCTGGATGAGGCCTCTCAGGATCTCAGTTGCAATTCCTGCCATCCAGGACATAGAGATTGGCACCTTCCGGTATCCAGACAGGACTCCCACTAGAAGTAACAGGGCATCAACCCACCCACAAATCCTTGAACCCAAAATTTGTCCTGCCTACAGGATGTGCATGGATAAAGATAAAACAGCTATTAAGAAAACAGATAACCAATGAGTGGCCCAAATTGAGACCAATTCCATGGGAGAGAGCTAACCCCTGAAACTATTAATGATTCTTTGCTATGCTTGCAGACAGGAGCTGAGCACACTTCTCTCCTGAAAACATATATTTGTCTGTCCTTAATATTAAGGCAAAGAAGAATATCAATCATTTTAGTAAGGATGCACTCAAATTCTACTGAGCTTGAAAATGTATAAAAGGTTTAGGGAAAAATAATCAAATTAAACTGTCGTTAAAAATAACATTGTCCTTTAAAAATACATTATCAGACAAATCAGAACTAAGTCTTCCACTATGTCCTGGGCTGCTTGTTTTTTTGGAGAAAAATGCTATTTGCTTGTGGTTTGATTTTAACCCTGACTTATCGTTATACACTTATAAAAGCAACTATTATTACGTGAATTCTCCAGTTATCTAGAGATTTTTTAAAAGTACTTTCTTCTATTTGAATGTCCCCTTATAAGCAACTTAAAGAACATAATTTGAAATATAGAAGAATGAAATATCTGCTTGTATCTGATAAAATCTAATTACACATGTAAGTGTCTTACTTACAGAATTTTATTCCCTTTGTGAATGTGATTTCAAACATTTACAAAGTTAACACTGCTGGAAAACACATTAAAATGTTTGCATTCAAAACATCTCTCTACTCACTTCCTATTTCTATGATTTTACCTGATGCAGTAAGACATGTGAGAGAGATAATGTATATTTTGCTTTATGCACTTGGATTATTTCTCCTAATACATGATTCCTTAGTTTACCCAAGCGATCACAATGGAGATGATACCCAGATTTCAGAGGCTGAATGATGTGTGTGTGTGTGTGTGTGTGTGTGTGTGTGTGTGTGTGTGTGTTTATTCACTGACTGAATTAGCCATTCTTTGTTTTTATTTCTTGGCTGTTTCAAAGAATACAAAGACCAATATTTGTGTAGGTGTTTATGGAAAACTACTCAATATGGCATGTGTTTTTCACAAAGAATGTCTTTTGTTTTCCCATTTTAAGGCTATATAAAGAAATGCCATACTGTGGTTTTAAAAGGACTAATTACTGACTGACTGCCCCACCATCAATATACAAAATCTCTTTTCTTCATATCCTCGGAACAGGTGGGACTGCTATGGTGAAAATGAACAGAGAAAAGAAAGTGTTGGCTTAGTGGCCTTTCACAGCACCATAATTATAGATAGAAACTACATATTGAATATTTCAAAATCTCCAAGAGAGGAGAAATTGCATGCAATTCCCATAAAGAAAGTACTTGAAGTAAGTGATATGTTAGTACTGATTTTGTAATTTCTGGGTGTGTATAGATCTGAGGACATCATATTGTGTGCCAGGAACACATCTAGTATACGTTAATTGAAAAAATATAACTGTAACTCTATCTACAAAAAGCTTATAAGTCAGATAAACCATAAAATAATTAAATTCAAATAAATTATGAAACTAGGTCTTATGTATTGAAATTAACCTATGTAGATTATTAATTAATCTAGGGCAAAACATATCATAATTGTTTGAAAATGTTATGAATGTTTCTAAACATCAGTAGTCTCAAGCATACCAAAAATTATCTACAAAAATAATTAGACTGATAAATCTACATTTTGTGCATTACTAGTATGCTTCTCACTCTTGGTAGGATGGCAAAAGTGTTCATCCATATATTTACCATGTTTTTATATTATCATGATGATATGTAGAAGCTATAAAGTCATCAGTTGTTTGTATCTTAAAGAATACATTTCTCTGCTCCCTGATAGGAAACAACGTGAGAATAATGAATTAGGTAGCAAACATACTTCTTTATTTAAACAAAAGAGAGAACAAAGAATGTCTGAGGAAGATAGTTCCTGTGTCTCACACATCAGCCTAGGGGTGCTTGAGACCAACAAACAAAAAAGTGAAAGAAATGTAAGCCCTGAAACATGTTACCTTAGGATTAATTTTCGTATAATACCAGCAATTCTTATTTTAAACAGTTTTATCATTCTAAAATATATGGTTCCAGTATTTGAGAAACCAGATTTGGCGAATAACCCAACACTTATGTGCCTGCAGTAGGAATAAATGTTGATGTCTTTAAAACAATCTTGAAGCTGCCTTTGTGGCCTGTTTTACATCATCATTAAACACTAGAGTTTATATAAAGTTTTTATGTTTCTACCTCTGTTAGGTTGCTCATAGAAGTTCAATGATTTCTAGGTTTACTGATGACTGAAATATTACTTAATGCTACTTATTTATTTTTAAATTTTAACTAATAAAATCCATGTTTAAATTAAATGTTTTGAAGTGTATAAGGATGTGTAATCATATACATTTACTTTGCCTGGCATATTTATCATACATTGAAGAAATCAAGATTTGCTTATATATTCTTTGAAATGGAAAAAAGTTTCATCATTTCAACAATTTTATATATTCAATGCAAATATACTTACAGAAACATTCACAGTGATTTCTTTATTCATACTACTTTTTACACTCAAAATGAATTCCTTTGGTATTTTAATTAATGCCTCTTTATAATCCTAAAGAGACTGGTTAAAAAGTAAGCCCAAACTTCAAAAATGTGAATCTTTTTACGTGTTTGTTTTGTGACAGCCTCATATATGTGCAAAGTTCCTTTAAATCATGCTGACCCTATAACTTGTTTAATCTGCCTTCCACCCATCAGTCTCCTCTCTAGTTTCCTATGTTTCCCTCTTTTAGATGTGTGTGGTTTTGTTTTATTTTGTTTTGTAATTGAATTTAACTAGGGACATCTGTGAGTCCATGGCTCTGCTTCTGAATCCTCAGAACCTGGTGGGCTCACAAGGGGAGAGTCAGCTAAAATCACTGCTTCTCTCAAAATTACATGTATCTGTTAGTTCAGCAGCTAGGGCAAAGGCCATATGAGCCTCTTCCACATCTATTCCTGGGTCCAATAATGATGGGTCAGTTTTCTTCAGTTCTAAGGGGCTCCACCTCAGCTACGGAGTGATCGTGATTACAGTGACATTATCGTGTCCAGAAGACAGCATTCTGTAGCTCTTCTCCCTGTTTTCTGCCTCTGAAATTCTTTTCCCACTCTTGTGATACCACTATGAGTTATAGAGGGGGGTGACATAAATATTCTGTTTATGGTGTAGCCCTCAGCAGTAGCCTGGAACCTTTAAGTATTTTCATTCCTTGATAACATTCTCAAAATTAAGAATTTTTTACTGTGTATGAAAAGAAGATTAAACAATTTGTGTTTCTGTAATTTTTAAATTGTAGAGTGTAAAGATGGTAGAGCGCGAAAGTAATTAAAATGAATTTTACATATGTATGAAGTGTATATTAGTTCAAAATAATATTTAAAATGTTAGACTACATGTCATGTCTGCTATTATTTCAATATCTTTCCTTTTAGCTATATAATAACTACACAACATTAAAACTATGTTCAGAAAAAGACGAGGTAAAGCTAAAGTTATAAGCCATACACACAACACTGGAGAGATCACTCATTGGTTAAGAGTATGTGCTGCTCTTTTAGATGACTCAAATTTTATTCTCAACACCCATATGTGGCAGCAAGCAAGCACCTGAAACACCAGCTACAAAAGATCTTATTCCTTTGGCTTTAGCCAGCACAAACACACTTACAATTTTTTAAAATCTTTTTTTAAAGATGTGCACACATAACTTCAATAGATGTATAATAGTCATCAATTTCACCATTTTCTCTCTAGCCCTTTATTAGTTCACCCTATCCCACCTAAAATGTTGCATAGCTAGTTCCCTCTCTGACTTCCTCCATATGAAGAGTTAAATAAGTTCGAACTTGAAGGAAGGTTTTAAGGGGAGATATGGAGCAAGGTTAATGCATAAGGAGAAGATAAGAAGAGGGACAACGAACATTAAAGATCTGTGACAAAACCTCACATCTGATATTGATATAAAATTATATATACACACAAACACACACACACACACAGGTATGTATGTATGTATTCTTCACTTAATTTCTTTATTTATAAAAATGATATATATTCTCCATCATTCTCTAATCTTTCCAAAGTATGTACACCAACTGATTTAAGACATGACAAGGCTAGTACATGAAGTATCTGATAGATGACAGATCTGGTGTATTTGTGAAAACCTAGCCTGATCTTAGAACTTGTGTAGTTTTCTTCTTTCTAAATGTAAGACAACATATGAGAAGTACAATTTTATGTGCGTCTATGGCTGTTGTCACACTAGAAATGAAAGATTACCAAGGGTGGCACCTATGGCAATTTTTCACTTTCTCAATTGCAGAAAAATGACCTGCCACAGTCTAGGTGTTCAATAAATATTTGCCAAGTGAATAGATGGCATTATAGCGGAGCCCTACCACACAATACTTCACTGTCTGAGAGACATTCTTAGTGATTTCCACTTGTGTGATGCTGTGGAATACCTCCAGCCTCCTCAGTGAGCACATAGACCCAGTCCAGGAAAGCCCTCTGACTTGTACTTTCATTTCCTGTAAACTCAGTTAACTAGTCACCTAAAGATCAAAAGTTATTAAATGTAAAAATATGGCAATATACAATCTATACATTTATAATTCCAGCCCACTTTTAAGTAACAGGATAAAATGACCTTTCAGTCAACCATGCTTTAGTTGTGTACTCTGCCAGTTGTCAAATAGTCATGTATGTTATCAGTGGCAAATATACTTAACATTTTAATGTTCATGGAAGAATGACAAAAGGCAAATTTCCTTCACAATGTCTCTGCTGTTCACCATACTCACACTCATTCTGAGGCACTGTAACAGCCAATTGTGCAAAGTGATGGGCATATAACAAGAAGATGGTTAGAGACACAGAGCACACCCACTATTTCAATTGTCAAACATTAATATTATTATAATTTGTAGTATTTTTATAGGTCATTTATATTTATGTTTTTATAAATATACTTTATACTGCTACTTATATTTATGTGTTTTATGGTGACCAGTGATATACAATAGCCAATTAATGGCTCTTCTCTGGGGTCTCCCTCTTTCCGTAGTTATTAATTAACTTGTCTTTTCATTTCATGGGCTTCATGGAGTCTCATGACATTTCCCCAACTCACCTTCCATATTAGGAGGTCACCTTAGTGCTGCCATATGCATACCCTGAGTGGTAGTAAAAACGTGCTATATGTACACGATGAAATTCTATTCGCCAATAAAAAATGAAATATGCAAACAAATGAATTGAAGTAAAAAACATTATGCAGAATGCAATAACTAAGACTTTCTTTTTTATGTTTATGAGCTCTGAAATTTTAGATGGTAGCATATGCCATGTATTTACCCCTGAAATAAGGGAAGTAAAATAGGACCATTCGAGGAAACTCCTGAGACAATTTACATAGAACCAAGGAGCTATGAAGGGAGAAATGGTCAAATAGGGATTCTTATTGAGGAAGTGAACAAAGGACAGAGAGAATATCAACATATTGAAAAATACAGGGATCACGATTTTCTACTTATCAAACTTTGTTTTCTTGCTATTTTATTGGAATTTATTTTATGGCAAAAATGAAATTGCAAGGAATCTTCTACCAGGAAAAATAACATTTCGTGGATTATAACAGAAAAGTGGTGAAAACCATCTAAAAACCATCTACTAAGAAATCAGTTTAAAAAAATTAGAACTCAGTAAATACATTGCAATGCATCCATAAAATAGTAAAGATTCCAATAACTACATTGACATTTTTCTTTTATAATATTACATTTGTCGAGACTGAAAGTATTCGTACATAAAATCATAATTAAGCAACTGAAATTTATAATTAAAATATGTGTTTTTACTTATGTTGCCTTAAAGATCAAAATTATAGGAAAACTTAATGTCATATATGACATTTCTTCCATTTGTGAACATATGTGTTGAGAAGATTCAAATGTTTTATTCATTTATGCAAGACATATATATTAAGTATCCTCAGAAATTGGATCAAAAATATGCTAGTAACATTTTTCTGTAAAAATTTAGGATATTTTAACGTTAAAAACATAAAATTTTACCACATTTGCTTCACTGTGGTAGACTTAACTGATGAATAAATTCAGTATTGACAGATAAAAATACCAGCAAAGAGTGCGAATAGATTTAAACAAGTATGCTGTGAGCTACTCGATAGGACAAAAGCAATGTTGAAATTTAACATTCTGTAGGTGTAATTTAACTAGAATCAGGTTAAAAGCATTCTCGAAGAGAATGGAACAAAATAGATGCATTTTAATGATAAATAAATCTCATGAACTAGGTTTTATAATGAAGAGAGTTATTTTCATTTATGTTTTACTTTGCCTGATTTGCTGCATTTCAGACAACCTCATGCCTAGTAGCTCAGATTGTCCTTGAAGTTGGAACGTCACACAGGCTAACCACTAACTCAGATTCCTATTGCCACAGCTCCCTCAGCATTGGTTTTCTTGCCATGAACAGCCACACCCAACTTACTTGTTTTAAGCTATTATAGTGTACAGTTTTGACTCTCTGGGAGTGATGGAGGAATTAAAATGATACACTCCAAATGTCATCATTCAAGATGCATAAGTTAAACATTATAAAGTTCAGTTTGCCTGGTCTAAAGTGAAAAATATTGCTGAAAAGTAGTATCTTCATTCTCAAAGGACAGTATGTGACTTGCACACAATTTTACTAATGAAAATAATTACAAATATAGTAAATGCTTGTAAAACAAGCATTTCCTTTTTGTATGATGTACTGAGGCATGTAGAATTTACAAAATCTAACATGGGGAAGGATCATGAAATTGTCTCATTCATGTCTCTGGTTTACATCAATCTTCATTTAATTCATTTATTGAATAAGGAATAAAGGACATTATCAAAAAGGAATAAAGACACATTATCATATGTTCACTTACTGACATCATTTCATATAAGTCCTGATTGTAATTCATTCTTCCTGTTTTATAACCAAATTCTATTACCCACAAGACTCTGTAATTCTTTGCTATTTTAACTTCTTAAGAATTCCTGTGCATACACCAATGGCTTATGCTCTAAGATCAAGAATCGACAAATGTGATCTCATAAAACTGCAAAGCTTCTGTAAGGCAAAGGACACTGTGGTTAGGACAAAACGGCAACCAACAGATCGGGAAAAGATCTTTACCAATCCTACAACAGATAGAGGCGCTAAACAAAGAATTCACAGCTGAGGAATGCCGAATGGCTGAGAAACACCTAAAGAAATGTTCAACATCTTTAGTCATAAGGGAAATGCAAATCAAACAACCCTGAGATTTCACCTCACACCAGTCAGAATGGCTAAGATCAAAAACTCAGGTGACAGCAAATGCTGGCGAGGATGCGGAGAAAGAAGAACACTCCTCCATTGTTGGTGGGATTAAGACTGGTACAACCATTCTGGGAAATCAGTCTGGAGGTTCCTCAGAAAATTGGACATTGAACTGCCTGAGGATCCAGCTATACCTCTCTTGGGCATATACCCAAAAGATGCCCCAACATATAAAAAAGACACGTGCTCCACTATGTTCATGTAGCCTTATTTATAATAGCCAGAAGCTGGAAAGAACCCAGATGCCCTTCAACAGAGGAATGGATACAGAAAATGTGGTACATCTACACAATGGAATATTACTCAGCTATCAAAACAATGACTTTATGAAATTCAGAGGCAAATGGTTGGAACTGGAAAATATCATCCTGAGTGAGGTAACCCAATCACAGAAAACATACATGGTATGCACTCATTGATAAGTGGCTATTAGCCCAATTGCTTGAATTACCCTAGATGCCTAGAACAAATGAAACTCAAGACAGATGATCAAAATGTGAATGCTTCACTCCTTCTTTAAAAGGGGAACAAGAATACCCTTGGCAGGGAATAGAGAGGCAAAGATTAAAACAGACACAGAAGGAACACCCATTCAGAGCCTGCCCCACATGTGGCCCATACATATACAGCCACCCAATTAGACAAGATGGATGAAGCAAAGAAGGGCAGGCTGACAGGAGCCGGATGTAGATCGCTCCTGAGAGACACAGCCAAAGTACAGCAAATATAGAGGCGAATGCCAGCAGCAAACCACTGAACTGAGAATAGGACCCCCGTTGAAGGAATCAGAGAAAGAACTGGAAGAGCTTGAAGGGGCTCGAGACCCCATATGTACAACAATACCAAGCAACCAGAGCTTCCAGGGACTAAGCCACTACCTGAAGACTATACATGGACTGACCCTGGACTCTGACCTCATAGGTAGCAATGAATATCCTAGTAAGAGCACCAGTGGAAGGGGAAGCCCTGGGTCCTGCTAAGACTGAACCCTGAGTGAACTAGATTGTTGGGGGGAGAGCGACAATGGGGGGAAGATGGGGAGGGGAACACCCATAAAGAAGGGGACAGGGAGGGATTAGGGGGATGTTTGCCCAGAAACCAGGAAAGGGAATAACATTCGAAATGTAAATAAGAAATACTCAAGTTAAAAAAAAAATAATAATTCCTGTGCATGATTTTCTCTTATAGGAACACTAAAGAAAGCAATCACCTGCTGATTTAATGTCATCATTCAACTTTTCTTCATGATTCTTCACATGCAACGAATAAAATCATGTTGCAACATCACTTTTTGAATATGCTATCCCTGAAGGGATTAATAAAAAGCTATGGTGGCACAACCATTTCCTAGGGAATGGTGAAAGTCATGAAGCCAACACGAAATAAGCGCAAAGCTGGGCCAGATGCTGCAATCCTTAACCTGATGACCTTTACTTTCTGTTTGAGTCTCTAGGTGTTCCACTCTTGGGTCTATTAACATAATGATTCACCCATGCCTCCTCTAACAAAACTGTTACTGTATTCCCCTGAGAAAGTCTTGAAGTTACTACCCACTGCTGTCAAAGAAGTAACTTAGCTGACCCTAATTGGGAATCGTCTCTGTGCCTAGGAGATTGTTATCTATTCCTAAAAAATTCATGAAACAAAATAGCTGGAACTCAGAGGAGGGTGACAAGTTTCAGTACTGGAGAAACGACAGCATATCAGGGCACAGAACTCCTTTCACAGTATATTTAGAATTTCTTAGAATTAAACCACCCTACAAGATACTAAGTAAGGGCTGAGCAAAAGAAATCTAGGAGGACTAGGATCATATAATAACAATGTATAGGTGGAGCGAGAAAGATGTAAAGAATATCAGAAGAATAAGACACCAGCATTTGCCATCCTTGGAGAGATTGGTTTACACCAGGTTGCTGTAATATTAATTTAGAAACAAAAACTTCTTTTATTAAACATATTCCTATAAGATTATAAATACAAATAACAGCTACAATGAGTCATGTCTAATTTCTCAGGCTTACGGAAATTCGCAAGTGATCTGATTGATCTCTGAAAGTTATTAGTATCATGCTTACCGCAGGGTGATTTGCCTGTACAAACTAGGATTCAATCAATTTTCTATCTAAGCGTCTGAAAACTCAAAGTGCTCTTAGCTAGAGAATAGATTGATATATGTTTAAGCTAAAATGATTTGTACAATTTTAGGACTAAGGATATGTTGTTGATGATGATAAAAATCTTTCTACCTGTGCTTAATCTGTAACTCTGGGCATACTAGAAAAGTATGCCAGGACAAAATGATATAATCGCTAGTCAGAGTTGCAAAGTAACTCAGTCTTGGTGTCTGACACAACCACCCCATCACAATTGGTTATCAGAAGGACAGTCTGATATATAGGTAGCCTTATTATAGCATTTCAATGACTTGATTAATTAGGCCTGTATATATTGAATTTATAAGAATCATCTTCAAAGAGTTCATTTGATTTAGACAAATATAAAAACATTAAAGAACAGATAGTAGACAAAGCATGCTCTTATAAGATTCATAGACTTTGAAAAAAATATCTTGCTTAAAAATAGTTGTGAAACCAGTTTAATACAATGTTGAATATTGTGGCTTAACTTTTAGATTTCTTTTTAATTGGTAAGTTTTGAGGCTTTCCATAGTCATTATGATGTGGTAATGTTGTTTAATAGTACTGTTTTATTATTTTATATTTGGGATAATTGATGAATAGGAATCAAATAACATCTGATTTGAAACAATTTAACTATATATCATGCCTGGGTGATTGAGGGACAAAATAGCAAGGTACAATTTTGTAATTTAAGTATAATTATTTCTTAGATGATTAAAAATTGTCTTGAATTTTTTAGGGGATAATTATTGTTACGTGTCATTATTGTGTTAAAAATAAGGTTGATAACAAAGGATTAGGAACAGGAGACATGGGCATAGGTAATTGCTGGCTAAAATCATGACTATTTAAAATTATTATTTTATGATTGAGAAAATTATCAGTGGATCTAGGACACAAGGAGTTCATACCTAAAATAGGAGAACATACAGAAAAATTATACATGAAACAGAAATTGATTAAAATTTACATTTAGTCTTTGAAATGATCATATGTATGAAATGACTCTCACATATTCCAACAAATAAAGCCAACATAGTTTATATTGATTTCAAAAAATTCTAACAGTGACAAGTAAGTTGCTTCTCTTTTGAATGCTGGAAGGAATAAATCCAAATTATTCATGGCTATATTAGAGATAAAAAGTTCACAAAGGAAATTACATGATTATACATTTAACATTTCTATATTGTTTTATGCTGAGTAGTACACAAATTAGATTTGACAATGTTTAGTTAATTTTTCCTTATTGTAAATCAAACACAATTTTTCTCTACCATGGTTTTGGGGTGGTCCATAATTTATTTTTCACTATTTGTCAATAACACATAAAAATTCAAGTATATTCCAGACAACAGATAAATAGCAGATGTGGTTTTTTCCTCTGAGAGTTTAGAGATATGGATCAAATATATTATCTCAATGTAAGAGAAGACACAGACATACAGACTCAACTCAAATTATCTTTAAATAAAGCATTCTTAGGAAGACATATCTGAACCCAAAGGTACCTTAATTGCCAAATAAAGATATGGCTTAAGGAAACATATTTTTGGTAGAGGGCATAAGCTCCCTGTGAGAAATTAAATACAGATTAATTACAAAAATTTGGACTGACTGGATGATATCACAAAGTATTAGAGGATGTGCCCGGTGATAGAGTATGCATAGAACTGACTCTACCATGTCTGTAGTGGTAATGCTTACTAAATAAGTGAGGTTCATATTAAGCTAAACAAATAGATAATTTCTACACATTTTTCGATAAAAATTTATTCATTTTTTTAAAAATGGAATTAATGTGAAAATCAGTCTCTTATGTAGTAATGTTCAGGAGGCTACACTAACATCTGTAATGTTATTACAGGTCCCAGTATTTCTTTGTTTATTGGATATTTTTTATTTACATTTGAAATGTTATTCCCTTTCCCAATTTCCCAGATATAAGACCCCTATTCCATCCTCCTCCCCTTCTTCTATAAGGGTGTTCGACACCCCAACTACCTCCCCTTCACGTCCCCCAACATTCACCACATTGGGGGTTTCAGCCTTGGCAGGACCAAGGACTTCTCCTTCCATTGGTGCCCAACAAGGCCATGCTCTGCTACATATGTAGCTGGAGCAAAGGGTCAGTCCACGTGTATGTAGTCTTTCGGTAGTGGTTTAATCCCTGGGAGCTCTGGTTATTTGGTATCTTTGTTCTTATGGAGTTGCAAGCCGCTTCAACTCTTTCAATCCTTTCTCTAATTCCTCCAATGGGGATCCCACTCTCAGTTCAATGAGTCCCAATATTTCTATAAATATAATATTCAAAAAGGATTGGGAAAGAAAGAAAATGGAAAAAAAATCTGATGTCTTCTAACTTTTAGTCCTATAACATTATTTCTTTCCTATGGAAAAGAAAAAAAGATTTACATACCATATCTCTATCATATATTATCAGGCTTTTTTTTTCACAATGATGATCTGTTGTTATGTATTATTTTTTTTCTTTTCTTTTATTGGATATTTTCTCTATTTATAATTCAAATGTTATCCCCTTTCCTGATTTCCCCTCTGGAAACTCACTATCTCATTCTCTCTAACCCTGATTCTATGATGGTGCTCCCCTACCCACCTACCCACCCCCTTCCCCAACCTCCCCACCTGGCATTCCCCTACACTGGGGCATGCAGCCTTCAGAGGACCAAGAGCCTCCTCTCCTCCCATTGATGCCAGACAAGGGTATTCTCTGCTATGCATATGCAGATGGAGCCATCAGTCACTCCTTGTGTATGTACTCTTTGGTTGATGGTTTTGACGTTGGGAGCTAAAGGGGTGGGTGAGCAGTGGGGGATCTGGTTGGTTGATAATGTTGTTCTTCTTATGGGGTTGCAAATTCCTTCAGCTCCTTCAGTCCTTTCTCTAACTCCTCGATTAGAGTCCCGTTCTCAGTCCAGTGGTTGGCTGTGAGCATCCCCCTCTGTATTTGTCAGTCTCTTGCAGAGCCCCTCAGAAAACAGCTATTTCAGGTTTCTGTCAGCAAGCACTTCTTGGCATCTGCAATATTTTCTGTGTTTGGTAACTGTATATGGGATGGCTCTCCAGGTGGGGCAGTCTCTGGATAGCCGTTCCTTCAGTCTCTGTTCCACACTTTGTCTCTGTTTTTCCTCCTGTATTTTGTTCTCCCTTCTATGTGTTATAATGCTACATTCTCTATCACTAATTGTAATTGCCTCAAAAAGAGTGAGTTCTCATGTAAGCCAACTTTTGTTGTGCAAAACTTGATTCTTAATTTAAAACTACTGGTTAATAAAGATTCCGACAGCCTGTAGCTGGGTAGAAGAGAGTTAGGAAGAGCTTGGGCACCTGGGCTTGGGGGTCTGAGGAGAAATCACGAGGATGAGAGGAGAAAGGATGAAGGAGATCACATCATGGAGATAATTGGATTCTGATAGCATGGCCTGTTGGCATAGGAGTGGCCAAGAAAAGTCTTATGAAGGAAATCATTTAATTGGGGCTTGCTTACAGTTTCAGAGGTTTAGTTCACCATCATGATGACAGAGAGCACAGTAGCAAGCAGGCAGACATGGTGACTGAGATTTGAGAGTTCTAAATATAGATTCACAGGTGGCAGCAGCAGCAGCAGCAGAGAAAGAGAGTGAACGAGAGACAGAGTGAGGGAGGGAGGGAGGGAGGGAAACTAGACTAGCCAGACTAGACTAGGCCAGACCTGTCTGGGACTTCTAATACCTCAAGACCCATTTCTAGTGACATTCTTCCTCCAACCAGGCCACACCTCCCAAACATTTCAAATACTTTTCACTTTCTATGAAATACCACACCCTACTCTTGTGACTCTTATAATCTCTCCATTCTATTTTCCAGAAGGCTCTATCAGCCTTTATAGGAAGGAGTGTGCTATAGAATGCGCATCTGAGGCTAAGAATTCCATAATACCTTATTGTCTACAACTTGCCAAGTTTTTAGTTTCTATGTTAATTGCTATGCACTGTAAAGCAGAAGTCTTTGTGATGAAAGTTGAGGGATGTCTTAATCATTGGATATAAAATAAAGTCACAGGTGTTGCTTTAATGCTATGTTTACTAGGAGAATAACAGGAGCAGGTTCTTCTCTAAGTCATATATGTGTTGTCTAGCAACAGGTTCTTGATCTTAATCAAAAAATAGTTGACATTCTACATGAGATCTCCTCAGAGATCCACAGGTCAAAATTCTAACAGAAATAGGGAAGGGGGCATGAAGCCCCACTCCTATATATGAACCTATTGGTAGGCGATAGGTCTAGGAGAGGAAGAGTCAGTTTGGTTTTTATTTTTTATGGGTTTGGCTTCTGGTAGGTTGACTACTTTCGGTGAAGTACACATATCAAAGTGTGTACAAACCATACAAATTGTATCTGATAGATTGTACAAACACAAAATAATGCACAAACTACTTCATAACAAAGTGGGGATGGATTAGAAAGGAGTGGGGCCAGAAATAGTATTAAAGTTAATTTTATGAAATTTTCAAACAATTAATAAAATGAGAAAATAATTTTAAATTATAAGTATGTTACCTTTTCATGTATTTCAGAGAGATAAAATTATTTTACCTGCTTTAAGTTTTTAAGTTCTCAAAATATTCTGGTTTTGGTATTTATTCCATCACATATAATAGTTACTACTGTTTGTTTACACATATTTAATTATTCTTTATTACCTCATTAACTTTTGAGCACAGGGAAAGTTAATTAAAGACTGTCACTTACTTCTTGCTTTAATGCAAGAAACGTAGACCTTTTGTCCTGCTCATTCATCTACGCTTTCATTACTTAGTGTCTTAATTTTCTTCCATTATTCTGACCCTCCCATGGCAAACATATTAAGGATCTTATCAAGTTTGTTTTCTCATTATAAATGCAATTTTCTGGTAGATCGTATCTTATTTACATTCTTATGTGTCACTAAGCTGGTTTCCACATCATCTCTCCTTCCTTTCTCTTCTAGATATGCAATTCATATCACTTTGGTGCCACCTTTTGTATAATATTACCAAGATAAGTTTGTTTCTTTATAGACTATTGAAACCTCAATTTTAAGTCATTATGAGTACTTACTTGGACAAGAAATAACTATACCCTTAATATTTCTTTTCAAAGTTATTTCTCATTAATGTATTAGTGTTTATAGGCATTTCATTTCTTAATTTACAGTTCACTGCACTGTACAACTATGCATTCTCACTAAGTGTTCAGAACCAGATTTAGACAATACTCCACTAGTCAGCAGAAACCTGATGAAGAATAATTCCTCAGTCATGTGCGTGCGTGCGCGCGCGCATGTGCACACACACACACACACACACACACACACAATGCTCATTAAAAAAATACAGTTCTCTATATTTTAGACAGATGCTGCTTTCCTTAATGCTTTTGAGTTATTAAAAAAAAACAAGTATTTTTGAGGAAGGATGATAGATTTTTTTATTTGTAGTATAATGATAAATATTTAGAATGCGATTAAGAACTATACTAGTTTAGAAAAGTGGCAGTTGTAGATTCTCCTGTAAGATATACGCCATCGGCAGTCTTGGGGAATCAGTAAGCTTTAAAATATCAGGCATGAATTGTCCCTTATTGAGTCAATCTTAAATCCAATTAGAAAACTGTTGATTATAATCAAGATCTACTTTGTACTGATGCATTTTTGAGGATACATTTGACTTGGTGGCCATTGTACTTTGGAGTTACCACAGCTGGATAAGCTATTTATTGTTTTCCTTCTTTGGAAGATTTTATACCACAAACCAGTTCAGTGAGAGGTAATCCATAAAGGAAATGTATCCATGTCACTTTGAGCTGAATTTTTTTGAAGCCCTTCATCGGCTGCAATAGACATATACTTCAAGTTCTGGGAGGCAATCAAGTACAACCTCAATAACTTGTATTGTTTTCATAGTCTCTTGAATCTCCCTGACAAACAAGCCCAAAAGGGGTTACTAATGTAGGTTTTGCTAGAAAGACTATGGCTATGGAGGAAAACACTATCACCCTGGTAGCATAGGTTTGAATCTACTAAATACCTACCTAACTACCTAATAAAATATGTGTGTATATATTAATATATACACACATCCCATATACCATATACATATACAGACACCACACATACACACACACACACACACACACACACACACACACACACACACACACACACACACTTTTCCATTGCTCCATGACAAAAAAGCAAGTTTGGGAGGAAAAGATTTATTTGGTTTGTACCTTCTTATCACTGTTCATCTTTGAAAAGAGTGAGGACCTTAATTCCAACAGGACACAAACCTGGAGACAGAATCTAATGCAGAGGCTAGAGAGAATTGTTATTTGGTGTGCTTTCTTATAGAACTGAGAATCACCAACCCAGGGGTGGCCTTACCCAGAAGAGGCTGAGCACTCATTCCTACATCACTCACCAGTGACGAAAATGCCTCAATAGGCTTTCCTGCATCTAATCATACGGAGGCACGTTCTCACTTGAGCCTTCCTGTTCTGTGATGACTCTACTGGGTCAAAAGTACAGTCCCAAAAGCTTTGGTCACATTCCCAATTCTTGTTAGAATTATGATTTCTGTATAAATTTGTACTAATACCAAGTCTGTGTGAATGTGAGCTGTCCAAGACTGAGCACAGTTTTGCATTTCCAAGGCCAGCTAAGGCTGGATCTTCTCTATCACAATACCTATCCACAAACTGACCAACCAACTGCCTGAACTTCTCTACTTCCTTATAGTTTGCAGTCATACTTTCTGCCATCTAGAATTTATCCTATTTTTTGCATTCCATATATGGTGACCACCTTCTGTTTGAAACAATTTATTTTATGTTAAAATTATGTTAATTATGTTAAAATTTTAATTCTTTTGTTACATTGAAAACTAATTAAATAACATATTTTAAAAATAGATTTTATACAATCCATAATTCAATAATGATTCTAAATAATAAAATTAGCACAAAATGCTAGCATTAAATTACATGATTTTGAGCCATTATGCTGTTTTGAGACTTCAAAACAAGTTTTGAAAAACAAAACAAAAATTATTCCACTATTTAATTGATTTATATAATGGTCAAGAAATGTGTGTATCCATATTCTCTTTTAAAATTCAGTTCATTAGGTTTATAGGACCAAGCTCACATTCCCTCCAATTTAACAGACCCTAAGTCTATTTAGAGATTTTGGGTTACTCATAAGACAAAAGTGTCAATATTGAACCACAAGTGATACCTTGTCACACAGTTCATGGTTGTGATTCATGGGCATCATGCTGGGAAGGAATAGTAATTTGTATTTTCTCCCTATGTAACTTGCTTAGTAACTCTAAATACTACAAGAGCTATTCATTCTTCATGGAAGAGAGGCTACTTTCCCAGCTCCATCTTTATTCCTTCAGGTTCTATGTGTGGAGTTTATGGTGTCTTCAACAATAGAGTCTTAGAAGTGATCTGGGGCAATGGAAATAATCTTTATTTCTTTGAGAATATCTAGAACTCCAACGACCAGCAACTTGAAAGAAAATGTTCCATGCACAGCAATGGGGTGGTTAGATATTCTATACCATGTGACTGGTGAATTATCACCCTAAATAGTGGATGTAAATTATTTACACACACAACACACACACACACACACACACACACACACACATGAGAGAGAGAGAGAGAGAGAGAGAGAGAGAGAGAGAGAGAGAGAGAGCTTGTGCTTAAGCTGTTCCAAGTCCTGTGTCCTTGTCAGTCTTCCTTAGCATTCTCTATTCTTTCTTTCCATCTCCTTCTGTTTCTCCCTCTCTCCGTGAATCACAACAAAACAAGACAAAGAATCAAGGAAACCAAGAGTTGGTTCTTTGTGAAAATCAAAAAGTTAGACAAACCCTTATGCAAACTAACGAAAAGGCAGGGAAAAATATCAGAATTAACAAAATCAAAAGAAAGAAAGTGGGACATAATAGACAATGAGGAAATCTAAAAAATCATTAATCCATACTTTACAAGTCTGTTCTCCACAAAATTAGAAAAATTAAAAGAAATGGGTAATTTTCTTGATAGATACCACTTGCAAAACTTAAACCAAGATCAGAAAACAACTTAATTAGATCTTCAACTCGAGGTAATATAAACAGTCATTAAAAGTCTCCCAACCTTCTTTGAAAGGGGGACTAGAATACCCTTAGGAGTGGATAGGGAGGCAAAGTTTAGAACAGAGACTGAAGGAACGCCCATTCAGAGCCTGCCCCACATGCGGCCCATACATATACAGCCACCAAACTAGACAAGATGGATGAAGCAAAGAGGTGCAGGCTGACAGGAACCGGATGTTTATCTCTCCTGAGAGACACAGCCAGAATATGGCAAATAAGTAGGGGAATGCCAGCAACAAACCACTGAACAGAGAACAGAAACCCCCCTCCCCCGTTGACGGAATCAGAGAAAGGACTGAAGGAGCTGAAGGGACTTTAGATCCCATATGAACAACAGTGCCCACCAACCAGAGCTTCCAGGGACTAAGCAACTACCCATAGACTATACATAGACTGACCCTGGGCTCCAACTGCATAGGTAGCAATGAATAGCCTATTAGGAGCACCAGTGGAAGGGGAAGCCCTTGAACCTGCCAAGGCTGGACCCCCAGTGAACAGGATTTTTGGGGGAGGGTCGGTAATGGGGGGAGGATGGGGAGGGGAACACCCACATAGAAGGAGAGGGGGAGGGGTTAGGGGGATGTTGGCCTGGAAACTGGGAAAGGAAATAATATTTGAAATGTAAATAAGAAATACCCAATTTTATAAAGACGGAGAAAAAAGAGAGGAGAGAAGAGAGAGAGAGAGAGAGAGAGAGAGAGAGAGAGAGAGAGAGAGAGAGATGATATACTTTAAAAAAAAAAGTCTCCCAACCAATAAAAGTCCAGGTCTGGATGATTTAGCTTGAATTCTACCAGTGTTTCAAAGAAATGCTAATGTCAGTACTTCTCAAATTATTACACAAAATATAAGACACATTATTAATTTTATTTTATGGGGCCTCAGTTACCTTGATTTCCAAACCATACATATATTCTACAAAAAGAGAAGATTATGGACCAATTCTCTTATGAACATAGATTTGAGAATACTTAACAAGATTCTTGCAAACCAATTCTAGGAATCCATAAAAAAACATCCACCATGAATAGCTTTATTTCAGACATGCAGAGATGGGTGAGCATACAGAAATCTATTATATAAAGAAAATGAAAGAATAAAAACACACATGATCATCTCATTAGATACAGAAAGAGCCTTTGACAAAATGTAATACCCCTTCATGATAAAAATCTTGCAGAGATCATGAACACACGGCATATACATAGAGATAATAAAGGCAATTTACAAGCTTATAGCCAACATCAGGTTAAATGGAGAGATACACAAAGAAATTCCATCAAAATTAGGAACACTGCCCACTCTCTACATATTTACTCAATTCAGCATTTGAAGTTCTAGTTAGGGCAATAAGACAACTGAAGAAGATCATGTGACTACAAATTGAAAAGGAAGAAGTCAAAGTATAAGTTTTGGTAGATGATATGATAACATGCATAAGCATCCCCCAAAATAGCTGCAGCTGACTGGTTTCTTCAGCAATGTGTCTATATATATGATTACCTCAAATATATCAGTAACTGTTCTATGTACAAATAAGAGATTGAGAACAAAATCAGGGGGAAAAATCCTTCACAATAGCCATAGTTGATAAAAAATATCCAAAAGTATCCAAGCAAATGAGAGACTTATATGATAATAATTTCAGGTCATTGAAGAAAGAAATAGAAGATATCCGAGAATGGAAAGATTTGCCACGTTCATAGATTTGTAGAATTAAAATAAGAAAATGGTCATCCTACCAGAAGCAATATACATAAACAACAAAACCTCCATCAAAATTCCAAAAGAATCATAAAAGACCTCGAAATTACAATACTCAATTTCAAGTGGAAAACCAAAATACCCAAGATAGCTAAACAATACGGAACAACTTCCAGAGTTACCACCATCTTTTATGTCAAGATTTACCACAAAGTTATAGCAATGAAAACTGCATGATATTGGGATAAAAGCAGACACATTGAATATTGGAATAAAATCCAAATTCACAAAAAATGAAGGAAAGCATCATCAACAAATATTGTTAGCCTAACTGCATGTTTTCGTGTAAAAATGTACAAAAATATCCAAACTTAACACCGTCATAAAACTCAAGTCAAAGCAGATTAAAGGCCTCAACATATTCTGGATTCACTGAACTTGAAAAAAAAATGTAGGAAATAGCCTTGAACTTATCTGTGCAGGAGACATCTTCCTAAACAGAATGCCAATTGCTCAGGCACTAATATTGGAAATTAATAAATAGGACCTTATGAAATTTAGAAATTTCCATAAGGGCAAAGTCACCATCATTAGGACAAAACAGAAGCACACAGAATTAGAAAATGTATTCACCACCTCCATATCTTTTAGAAGGCTAATATTTAAAATATCTATTTTAAAATATAAAAAAACTGGACATCAAAACTTAATCTGAATAAAAATGGGGCACATATCTAAAAATAAAATTCTTAGTAGACATCTTAGACATCTCAAATGTCTGGCAAATCTTTAAAGATATGTTCATCATCCTTAGCCATTAAAGATGCAAATCAGAACACCTTTGAGATTCTATCTTTCCCCTGTCAGAATTGTTATTAGTTACCGCTCATGCTGACAAGAATGTGGTGCAAAGGGAACATTCTTCCATTGCTGGTGAAAATGAAAACTTACACAGCCACTGTGGAAATCAACATTTTGGGTTCTCAAAAATGTGAGAATTGATCTATCTTAGGGCCCACTCGGGTATATACCCAAAAGACACACCTTCCTACAACAAGAAAACTTGCCCAACTATGTTCATAGCAACTTTATTCATAATAGTCAAAAACTGAAAATAGCCTCTATATACCCGACCAAAGCATGGATGAATAAAATGTGACACATTTACAAAATGGAATATTATTGAGCATTTAGGAAAAGAAATACTATGAAGTTTGCAGACAAATGCATGAAACTAGAAAAAATATTCTAAATGAGATAACTCAGACCTGTAAAGACAAACATGGTATATACTCCCTTATAAGTTGATATTAGCACAGTACTATTTATAGACCCATAGAGGGTAATTTACAAGTGGGAATCAGGGAAGATATCTCTAGAATCTCCTTGGAAAGGGGAAATATATTTTGAGGCTAGACAGGGGGATTTGGGTGATAATGAGAACAGGACTGATCAGGTACAGGAAGGAAGGAACAGAGATAATGTCTGGGAAGAGACTAATGGAATAGTTGAATATTAGGGGTCAATTTGGAAAGCCACTGCAGTGGAAACTTTCTTGGACCTATGAGATCTACCCTAGTGAAGACTCCTAATAATCGAGGATTTGGAACTTGATGTAGCCCTGCTCAGTAACCTAATAAGGCTCCCAGTAGTGGAACCAGGACACCAACCCAATCACAAAACCTACAATCCATAAACCTTCCTGCCTGCAAAATGAGCAGGTATTGAAGTTTGGTCTGTTGCTATGTATTGCAATTTTAAATACTACCTCCATGGTCCGGTCTTGTAAATTACCCTCTATGGGTCCGGGTCTATACCTCCATGGTCCAGTTGTTGCCAGGGATGAGAAAATCCTCATTTATACCAAGGAATGGTATCTAACCTTGCTTCTTGATTTACAAATATTGGTTGAATAAAGATGCCTACAGCCTATAGCTGGGTAGAAAAGAGGTAGGTAGAGTTTCTTTTCCCAGGCTTGGGTTCTGAGACAAAACCATGAGAAGGCAAGAGCAAAGAAATTGGATAGAAGAGTAGACCATGGGGTAGGTGAATCATGAAAACATGGCCATGAAGACTGGCGATTTGGAGTAAGAACACTCTAGGCAGAACATGACAAATTATACGATAGGGAAGTAGACAAAATAGCTTAAAGGGCAGATATCTGCCCAGCTCTAGTACTTGAATGGGTTTTTATAAATATAAAGGTTGTGTGTCTTTTATCTGGGAACCAAATGATCCAAGACAGTGTAGAAACCCCCAATTAATACTAATAATTGCCAAAAGGAACAGGAGCAATTTTGGCTTAGAGTTAGTGGGCGTGTCCAACCAATGACTGTTCTAACTTGAGACCAAAGCCCCAGGAGTGAGCACATATCCAACACTATCTCGATGGCTAAGAACTGTTAGATGACTCACTCAGTGACCTAGGGTAGAGTGAATGTGTCTCTGACTCTTTTCCCTACATATGGGTTTCTTTTCCTTTTACTGGGTTGCCTTGTTCAGTCTATGAAGGTTAGTGCCTCGTCTTACTGCATCTTATACTATGTACAGTCGATATCCCAAGTAGTCCTGTTGCTCTCTGAAGGCAACGGGAGGGAAAACGGATCTGCAGTAGAGGTTGGGTAATGGAGAAATAGAGGAGTGGAGGGAGAGGAGACTGGGGTCAGCATGAATTATATGAGAGAAAAATAATTTAAAGAAAGAAAAGATCGTCAGAAAAGATTCCACCTGCAATAGATGAGAACAGATAAAGAACCACAACCTGGCAATGTACAGATTGATAAACATTGGAACACACAGTCCTACATGAGGTGTCTTCATAAAACCTCTTCCATCAGGCACCAGGGAACTCTGCAGATGAGGAGGAGGAGCAATTACAAAAGCCAGTAGGGAGGGAGGGCACCAAGGGAATGAGGCCTTCCAGACCTACACAAGAGAACTGATACAAATGGAAAATCACAGAGATTGTGACAAGGTGCACAGAGATTACTCAGGTCTAAGACAGACGGGGGATGCAAAACTGGAAGGGGAACTAACACAAGCCTCGTTCCTAGACCAAAAGCAATAACCAAATTGACAATTCAACCACTTATAAAGGAAAAATTAATTTATTTCAGTGGAGTCTCATAGGTTCTACAAACCACAGGTAAATGCTGTCCTCAAAACAAAAGAGCAATTCAAATCAAACTCAATATTATTTTAGGAGATTTTTTCTTTTTCTTGGAAGTTTTTTTTTTATAATATAAATTGATCTTTTCCTTATATATTGTGATTTTGATTTTTTGTTTTAGTGGATTCTCTCTCTCTCTCTCTCTCTCTCTCTCTCTCTCTCTCTTTCCTTCTCTCCCTCTTCCTCTCCCTCTCTCTCTCTCTCCTCTCTCCCTCTCTCTCTCCCTCTCTCTCCCTCTCCCTCTCTCTCTCTCTCTCTCTCTCTCTCTCTCTCTCTCTCTCTCACACACACACACACACATACAGACCCACTATATATTAGTATATATGGTGTATTAGAATATTTTCCTTATATTTAAATTTTCATAGACTGGGTTCCAAATATATTAAAATCTTCAATTACAATAAAACTCAGATTATTCATTGTCACATATTGTTGTAATTATCCTCTTTCCTACTTACTTATCTCTGATATCTTGCTGTTCTTAGTTATAAATTAAAAGTTACTATAGGTACGTATGCAGAAGACAATGGCAGTGAATATAAGATTCTGGATTATTCAGAATTTTAAATACTTTCTAAGGATTTGGATTACAGCCTGCTTGAAAAGATGTATTAATACAAGAGCTTGTATAAAGTTATCATATCTAATAAAAACTAAAGGTGGGAAATAAAATCATAGTCTATCATTTAAAAGTTAGGAAGACACCAAGGCTTTGAAGCTTATGAAAGCCTGGTATAGAGTGTGGTTTAAGAAAGGCCCATGCAAAGCCAGTTTATTATGCATGCTCTACATTCAGTTTAGTGTTTCCTAACTCATTAACTATATGGCTGTGCTTATAGAAATAATAGACACTATTAACTTCTAATAAGCATGAACATTTACAGTTTGCAATAACAGAATTAAATTATGAGAAATATTTCAGTTGAAATAAACTGAACATTCTGTATTTCTATGTTTAATTACTAGTAGAGTCATTTCATGTCCATGCATTATTCAGAGATCATCTTATCTTCATTTTCTACATATTCATTTAATGGTGGGTACCCTTTAAATATTTGTATAAATTATGATGCACTGTGGTTCTGTTTCCTGTAGACTGAATTCCAGGGAGGTACTTTACTCACATTATTTAAAATATGTGAGATAAAAGGAGAGAGTCATTCTTCAAGGGTCAGCAGTTCTATCCAACTTCCATTTGATTTATTTTGGATGAGAGAAAATTCTCCATTAGCATGCAACTTTAGTGACTCAATGTGCTAGAGGATGGAATGATGTTCATTTGTGCTTCATGATTGCTTTTACTTACTTCACTGAGGCAGTCTCAATTGTAACCTGACATACTTCTATACAAACAACTCCTTCTCACCAGCACCCAATATTTTGGCAAAGAATGTGCAAAATGAATTCAACGTTGGATTTGGTCTCTGTTTTTTCTTTTCTTTTATATTACATCAATGAATTTATATTTCTAACAATTTTTTCTTCTTATTTCCATATAATGTACACATTTGGAAGCAGGCCATTTGTCATGTTTTTCTCATCATTAAAGATAAATAGCAGGTAGATCTGGCATGTGTAGGTATGGGAACAGTAAAGTTCAGAAGGAAGAAGGGAGAGAGCACTGGGAAGGACAAGTGGAATCGGGGAAACAGTGTGAGGATGATGTGGAAACATAGGGCAATGCAAAACCCTGGGATACACAAAGGTTACTCTAGGGAAGAATCCCAGTCATGGCAGCAACAGAGCTTTAACTGCCCATCTTCAGTAACCAACCAAGGCTTCCAGTGATGGGAATAGGACATGATTTCAACCTCAAAACCTTTGACCTACAATTTCTCCTGCCTGCAAGATGTGCTGGGATAAAGGTGGCACAGAACTTGTAGTAGTGGCCAACAAATTATTAGTCCAACTTGAGGCCAATGCCATAAGAGAGATTTCAAGTGCAATACTTCCTGTATGGTCCCAAACCAGAGAATGGATAGTCCAGATACCTAAGATAGGAATTAAACATGCATGAGCAACAATAAGAATTCAATGAAATGATTTCTAATAGTACCATGCTATATATAGACGGGAGCCTAGCATGATTATCAAAGAGGCTTCACCCAACAGAAAACAGGAGTAGATGCAGAGACCCACAGCCAAACATTAGGCACAGCTTGGGGAATCCTGAAGAATGCAGGAAGGGCTATAGGAGCCAGAGAAGTCGAGGATACCACAAAAACATGGCCAGAAGAATCAACTTAGCAACACTAATGTGGCTCACAGAAACAAAAGCAATAACTGGGGAGACTATGTGCCTGAGCTTGGCCCTCTGCGAATATGGTCTGAGTATGTAGCATGGCATTCTTACGGGGATCGTAACAAAGGGAAGTGGTGGGGTGGTATCTGTCTCTGACTCCGTTGCTTGCTTTTGGGACCCCTTTCCTCCTCCTGGTTTGCCTTGACCAACCTTGACAGAAGAATATGCTTTGCAATATTCAGTTATCTTCAGGAGGACTTCTCTCTGATGAGAAGAGGATATGTGGGGAAGGGGATGGAAATAGGGGCAGTAGAGACAACAATACATGGAGGAAAAACAAACTGAAGCTTGGTTGTAATATATGAGAGAAGAATTTTCTAAAAGGAAAAAAGAAAAATATAAATTGCCTGCATTCTTTGTGAATGATCATTTCCTTTAGGATTGCACAACATTTTTCTTGAAAGTATTATTACAAAGGTGGTGAGAATCTATGATATGGAACAAACTAATTTGAGCGTCACAGGTGAAGGTGCCATGGGTTGATACTCAGATAGTTTATGGGATGTCTCAGCATGAACTTTAGTGCTTAAAAAGAAAAAAAAAAGGAAAACAAACTTTTTGGTTGTCAGTTTCTCACTCTTCATCAATGAAACCTGCCTTTTTAACAAATGACAATTACAGCATAAAAACAACTGTTTGAGGGAACTGCAAGGAACAGTATAACAAAGGTGGCTGGAAGAATTCAAGAGCCAATTTACTGTGGCACTATGTGCCTACTAATAATGACAATAGTTACACACATAGTCTCACCAATCTGACTGACTAAACATGAGGTAAACAAGTTTGACCAAAAATAGATACTTAAGTGGGTGGCATAAAGACCATGGGTCCACAACTCTATACAAAGTAACTAAAGAATGCTGGAAGCAGAATAATAGTCTTTGGCAGGGAAAAGCACACCAATTGATTGTCCAATACCAAATGGGTAAGTCCTGAAAACATATATACAAGTAACAATACAGAGTCTGAGCATGTTATATTTCTTTATTTATAAATACATATGTACGTACATAGATACATGTACATAAGAAATATAGATGAAAGAAGAAGCCATGTATTTGAAAGAGAATGAGGAACCACATGTGGAAGAGTTTAGAGAGAGGGTAGCATAGGAGAAACGATGTAATTATGGTAGTATTAAAAAACCAAAGAAATTCAATGTATCATTAAAGAAATAGAAGAAGAAAAGCTGTTGAACTACAAATTATTACAATACTATTGGTCATTATAGCCCTAAACTTTTACGTCTCATGCTACTTCCCATGCTACACAGGGAATGACAAAAGCACATGATAAAGACTTCAAACCAGTGGAACTCTCAGTTTCCTAAACCCTTTAGCTTTTAGCAAAAGTTACTTATAACCCTAAAAATTTACAGGTCTTTCAGAGAAGTTTGCACTATTCAGGATACTTTTTGTTGATAAACATGCCTCAAAAGAGACTTAATAATTATCAATTCATTTTTTAATATTTCACTTATTTTTTTCATTTTTATTGGTTATTTTATTAATTTACATTTCAAAAGTCATCCCCCTTTGCAGTTTCCCCTCCACAGGCCCCTATCCCCTCCCCCTCTCACTGCCTCTATTAGGGTGCTCCCCCACCTGCCAATCAGCTCCTGCCTCAGTGTCTTGGCATTCCCCTAACCTGGGTCATCAAGCTTGCACACGACCAAGAGACTCAACTCCCAGTGATGCCAGTTAAGGCAGTCCTCTGCAACATATCCAGCTGGAGCCACGCCCCCCATCTTTGTACTCTTTGGATGGTGGTTTAGTCCCTGGGAGTTTTGGGGATTTGGTTGGTTGATACTGTTGTTCTTCCTATGGGGTTGAAAGCCCCTTCAGTTCCTACAGTCCTTCCCTAACTTCTCCATTGTGGTTCCCTTTCTTAATCTGACGGCTTGATGTATACATCCACATCTGTATTGGTCCAGCTTTGGCAGAGCCTCTCAGCAGACACCTATACCTAGCTCCGGTCAATATAGTCATCTGGTTATCTCTAGTCTTACCTTCCCTTGCTGTCTCTGATTGATTGGAGCCTGTCCCAGGTTGATCTTCATTGTGTTGTTTTAACTCCTTTGAATCCAGCTGTCTCTGTGATCCTGTGATTCTGGGATCCTGTGACCCTGAAATGCTGGGTGTATCAGGGCTCCTGAAAGTTTAAGTTTCTTTGGGTGTTGCAGGAGTCGGTGGGGAGCCAGAACCATGTGTCTGTTCTGGGCACAGGTGCAAGCTGGAAGGAATCCGTGCCTCTGGCTGGGCATGGTTCCTGTTTCTTTGGTTCCTGTGGGGTTCCCAGTTATGCCTGGAGTTGGGAAAGATGTTGTGGCCTCAACTGGGATCTTGAATATATCAGAGCTCCAGTGATCCTGGGTGTGTTAGAGCACCTGGGAGTCAAGCACGCTCTGGGTGTTGCGGGAGTGGGTGTGCAGCCAGCGCCCCAGGTCTGGTCCAGGCACTGGTTCAAACTGAAAGGCTTCACATTCTAATGAACACTACTCTATCCCTCATAAATCACATTATTTTATCATGACCTAGCATCATAATAACACTCTTAGTTTTATTATTAGTGTTTCTTAATTTGCATAGGTTTATATGATGTGGGCATGGGATTTAAGTAAGCCATGGCACGCTATGTATGACACAGGAAGCTTTTGGAAACTAGTTCTCGGTTTTTACCAAGTAAGATCTGTGGGAAAATATCAGAACTGCACGGCTAGTGGCTGGCAGGCATAGTACAGGGAAAGCACAACACTCTAGTTCTACATAGAAATTTCATGGAACACAATTTAGATCTATATAGTTGTAATAAGATCATTGCTGAGCATGCGGTGAGGTAAGTCTTTCAAGAATTGAAATAAGGGCTGGCTCAGCGGTTAAGAGTACTGACCGCTCTTTCAGGGGTCTTGAGTTCAAATCCCAGCAACCACATGGTGGCTCAACAACCATCTGTAATGAGATCAGATGTCCTCTTCTGGTATATCTGAAGACAATTGCAGTGTACTTATATATAAAAAATAAATAAAACTTTTAAAAAAGAATTGAAATGAAGATGGATGCAACAAGTTCAGGAATATTGAAAATTTTGAATTTACACTATATTAACAAGGAATAATAACTTTTATGGGTTAGAAAAATATCTAATATCAATGACTAGAAATCTTTTGAAGGGCTGAAAAAGAGTCTAAGAGAAATAAATGATATTTTCAATAATACTGCCAATGTTTGGGGTGCTACAATGAAGGAAAATTCAAGAAATTTTGGAAAGATAGTTTTAATATAGATTTGTCATCTACTAATTTGTTTATAAAAATTAAACATGAATAGTGTTTTAGAATATTCTACAAAGAAGATAATGTTATATATTTAAATCACATTATGTGGAAAGAATATTATCATTAAGTCCATGTTCAGAAGTTACAAAGAAATGTCTAAATAAGGCTAGCACATAATTATACACACATATTCTAATAATTTTACACATTATGTGATTCTGGAATATATGCAAATATCTATATAAAAATAGATATATTTATAAAAATGCAATGTATTTGTATCATTAAGTCGCAGGAACAGATAGCATTGTAAGGCAATAATGTAGGTTTTCAAGTTTCCTATATATTATTTTCTTGAATTCTGAATTTTAACAGGGGTATGCTTTCTCTCTCAACTCTCTCTCCCTCCCTCCCCCCCGTGTTGTGTGTGTGTGTGTGTGTGTGTGTGTGTGTGTGTGTGTGTGTGTGTGTGAAAATCAGAGAACAATCACATGTGTTGGGCTTCTGGTTCTCTTTTGTTTGTTTGTTTGAGACACAGCCTCATTGGATTAGGATTCACCAGTCAGGTAGACTACTGAGAGCTGGAATGAGGGATCCACCTTCTTCTTTCTATGCAAGTTAGGATTTTATTCTAGACTTTTTCACATGGATTCAACATCTCTGTGGTCTAGGTGCAAGTACTTTATCCATTGAATTATCTCAGGACTCACTAATTGTCTGTCTGGTGTAACCTTCTTATTTATGTATATTCATTTCTCTCTTTAAAAAAAGAATGATTTCCACATTCATTATACCCTTTAGGTGGTAAAGCCATATTTTATATTCAATATAAAAAGGTTTTACATATATATATTCAATATAAATATACAATATATATATATATATTCAATATAAATATTCAATATATATATATTCAATATAAATATTCAATATATATATATTCAATATAAATTCAATCAGGCCTCATGATTGAAATAAAAATATTTCAATCTATCATTTTTCTTTGTCTAATTTACCTTTATCAAATAAGTGTATGTGAATAAGGGAGTGAATATTAAATAAAACCTACATGCCTTTTGATATCAAATTGTATTTTTTTGCTTGTCTATTTTATTTTATATTAATCACAATATCATAACTATATATACACAAACTTGTTTATTCAAAAAGTTGGGAACAGAATTCAGTACATGCATTTCACATTTTTTTCAATAAATTTTGTCTAAGAAAATTCCATTATACCCTCAGACCTATACTTTGTTCATAACTATCGAAATGAACAAAGTAACATATGCCTTAATTATCATAACTGAAAGAGATCTATTAATTTTCCTAACATATGAAATAGACTAATTGAATTGATACATATAAAACAATTTGCACAGTGACTGGTAGAACGTAGTGGTTATATAAATTTGATAAAATACTCTTTATTTATGTTTTCTGTATTGACTTTAGGCTTATAAATCTTTGTGCTTGAATAGCTGTTAAATAATGAAAACTATTTTCATTATTAATGTCTTACTTAAAAACATGGAAACTTATGAAACTCCCAAGACTTAATACTTTTTTAAAAATAAACCAATGAAATACAAATACTGTCATAATTTTAGCTATGATTATAAGCTTGCATTTTTCCTATGAAATTCTCTAAAAACAACCCCACTAATGTTGGCAAAACAGATAAAGTAGCAATAATCAACCTGATTTATGTTCTGGCAGAACTGTGACCTATTTAGAAACAACAGAAATTACTTCCATTTATTATTTAAAAGAAGGATTTATATTCAATTGTTTTACACAGAGATGTTATCATGTACAAAGTTCTTTTAGTGTCCTAGATTTACACAAATATATGGAAGGAAGCATGCCCACAATATAATACTAACCTGTCTCAAATAATAAAGACAAAATGCATAAACAAACAAAATATAGAGATAAATGTAACTTGATAACTAGAAAATTCAGATAGCATATTGAGGTTGACAGAAACATAACAAGCAATTTTAAAGGTCTTGGCCAGTACTCAGGAATGTTTCCAAGAAGAAGTCTCTTTGATTGGATGGTACATAAAAAATTGAATAGTTAAAATATCTATATGCTGATAAATATTTTAATAATTATGTTCTATCCAGAAAGAAAAACTGATTTTTATTTTTTACATTAAAAATTGTTTTATTTATTTACATTTCAATTGTTGACTCCACACCCCTCCCCCAGTACCACTTCTCATAGTTTCTCATCCTATCCCTCTTCCCTCTTGCCTCCTAGAGGATATTCCCCATTAGATCTCCTCCTTCTCTGGGACCTCAAGTCTCTCTAGGATTCAGCACATTTTCTCCCACTGAGGCCAGACCTGTTAGAACTCCACCACATATGTGCCAGGTATGCTCCTCATTGGTGGCTCAGTCTCTGGGAACTCCCTGACGTTTGGGTTAGTTGGGACTGCTGGTCTTCCTATGAGAAGAGTAGCTTCTCCCTTTCAGTTTCTTCAATCCTTCCCCTAATTCAACCATAGAAATTGCTGACTTCAGTCCAATGGTTGGGTATAAGTATCTGCTTAGAGGACAACCATGCCAGGCTCCAGTCTATAACCACACATAGCATAGTTGTGTCAGGGCTTGGTGCCCTCCCCCACTCATAAGATGGATCCCAAGTTGGGCCAGTCATTGGACCACCTTTCTTTTAGTCTCCTTTCCATTTTTGTCCCTAGAGTTCTTTTAGATAGGAACAATTGTAGGGTAGTAATCCTGTACCTCTACTTGAGGGCCTGCCTATCTACTTTGTATTCTTTGACTTCCCTTTTCCCAATGTTGGGTATTTTGGCTAAGGTTACCCCCAATGAGTCCTGAAGATGTCTCACCTCCTGTGTCTCTTTTCTATAGAGTTTCCCCACCTCCCACTCCTGTATGTAGGTTATTTACATTCATTCTATTGTCCCTCTGGGCTTCTGTCCTGTCCTTCCTCAATATCTGATCCTGTTCCCCTTTTTTTCTCTTCCCCTTCCCTTTCTCACCTAGGTCCTTCCCTCCCTATTCCTCCTGTGATTATTTCCTTCCCCCTTCTAAGAGGACATTTCTGCTTGTTATACCTAGTATGGTCTATCCATTGTATCCTAGGTATACTATACTTTTTGGTTAATATCCACTAATAACTGAGTATTACATATAATGTATATCCTTTTGGGTCTGAACATTCAGAATATTTGCAAACTTCATGATGCCCCTGGTTTTAATAGCTAAGTAATATTCCATTGTTTAAATGAACAATATTTTCTGTATCCATTCTTTGGTTGATGGACATCTGAGGTGTTTCCTTCTTCTGACTATTACAAATAAGACTGCTATGAACATGGGGCAGCATGTGTCCTTTTTAATGGTATGATGAGGTCTCTTTTGGATATATGTCCAAGAGTGGTATAGCTGGGTCTTCAGGTAGAAATATTTCCACTATTCTGAGGAACTGCCAGATTGATTTCCAGAGTGGTTGTACCAGTTTGCAATCCCACCAGCAGTGGAAGAGTGTTTCTCTTTTTCCATATCCTAGTCAGCATGTGAAGTAACTTGAGTTTTTGATCTTAGCCAATCTGACTGGTATGAGATAGACTCTCTGAGTCATTTTGATTTGCATTTCTTTGATGACTAAGAACTTTGAGCATTTCTATAATTGCTTCTTAGGAATTTGAGATTCGTTTGTTGTGAAATCTCTGTTGATCTCTGTTCCCCATTTTTAAATCGGGATATTTGAGTTTTAAGCCAAATTATTTAATCAATTTATAACCCAACATCAGTCCTCCTAGGCCCAGTCTTCCCCTCTCAGCTCTTCCCTTTCTCCTCTGTGAATGGGAAGCTCTCCCTGGGTATCGCCTACTATACACAGGGCACATCAGTCACTGCTGGAACAGGTGCAGACACTCCTACTGAGGTCAATCAAGGTTTCTCTGTTAGGAGAACTTGATCTACATGGAGGTAACAATTTCAGAGATAGACCCTGCTCCAGTTATGGGGGTGTGTGTTATACATGAAGAACAACCTGCACATCTACATATGTGCAGGGATGAGGGGGCTAGGTTCACTCCATGCTAGCTCTTTGGTTGGCAGCTCAGTCTCTGGGATCTCCCAAGGCCCCTGGTTAGTTGAACCTGGTCGTCGTCCTGTGGAGTCCCTATCCTCTTCTTGTCCCCCTACTCTTCCCTCCCACTCTTCCACAAAACAGCCCTAGTTCCATCTAATGTTGGCTCTGGATCTGTTTTGGTCAGCTGTCGGATGGAGCCTCTCAGAAGACAGTTATGCTAGGCTCCTGTCTGTAAGCAGAACAGAGTATCATCAGCAATATCAAAAATAGTTTCTTTTAACTCAGATTCAGAGGGTCCAGTCCAAGGTTAGGTAAATTGATCTTCAGATGCATGTGGTGAGTAGAACTTTTACCCTCTGACCAGAAATGAAAAGAAGAAGAAGGAGTTTTAGATTTCTGGCAACTTCTGCCAAAAAGCTAAGCTTCCCACTATACCACAAGTCCTCAGAGTTTCACCACATATAAATAGGATATATGTAGGTGCCAAAATAATACAGTTGGGTGATGTTCCATTGCCAAATAACAGCAAGTGAAAACTGATGTTAGACTTAGTGATAGTGACCATACACGTGATCTTTGTTGAGGCATCTGGAAGAAGCTGGTATCATTGAGAACTTTGAGAGGTAGAACATTATTAATATTTCAGCTTTGCATATATACTAAATACATAGAGACAAGTAGTTCCTTCAATGTAATACAGTTCTGTTTTGTTCTCAGAATCAACCATAAATTACATAGTTCATAAATATTTTTCATCATTTGACTGAATCATATATGCCAGTGACAATCTTAGACAAATATCAATATGCTTTTTGTAATTCATATATTTATCTTGGAAGATTTTTGAAGTTCTTTTGTTACTATTAGATGACAGTAGTATGAGTTGAAATGAATTCTAAGAGTCAGTTTCATCTTGAGTATTATCTGCTGGGACATTGACTATTACTGGTAAACAGTACACATAAGCAGCTGTTAACCAAGGTCAGACAGAAGAATTTTGGCATATAATTTAAGGTTGATAATTAAACTTCTATCCACTTGAGACATAGTGATAAGTAGGATGATATTTTTTGTTTTATAATTTTTATTTAATTCTAAATCTTATTACTTTTTCATAAATTATTATGGAAAACAAGCAACAATTGATGCTATTAATTTTTTTTATGAGAATTTCATGCCTGAGTAAATATTCACTATTTCTAACTACCTCCCCTAAAAAATGCCTTCTTTGCCACTCTTTCCTTTTGAATTCATGAATCCTTCTTCTATAATGACTTTCATTGTCATTATATATATATATATATATATATATGTGTGTGTGTGCAGACTTTGCTATTTGTTTCTAGAGATTTAACAGGAAGATTCCAATTTGCTCTTTCGAATTTGGTAATATAGTTTTGAATTTCAGAACTAAACCCCACATAGTATGATAAGGTTTGTATTAGGTAAAAAAAAATTGGTACCTCTATCATTTTAGGTGTTTTCTAAGTCCTAATACTAGACAAAAGTATGGCTTCTGTAAAATGTAACTCAAAAATGAGGATGTAATAAAGCATGTATCTGCATATAAGAGTCTTAAAAGAATATTAATAATGTTGTACAATGAATATTTTCTAGTGGCAAACTTTTAAAATAGAAATAAATTACTACATTTTGTGGGCAAGCATGATAAAGGGGAATGTGCCTGGAGCAAGAATGAGGTTGTGAAGTCTCAAAACCCCAAAAATCTCAACTTGAGACAGGCAGGAGTAAGGATCACTCCCTCTCTGTTCTGGGCCCCCATGTCCCAGGTCACACAGCCCTATGAGCTCCCTCCTCTCCACTCAGCCAGTTATTTTGGTAGTCATGTAGCCTCATGGCCAAATTACAAGTTTAAGCACCTGGAAAATTAAATATTATCTAGAAGGGCTGTTTCACTTTTCCACTGCAGTTCAGATCAGAAAACCATCTCAGAAAAGTCTTACATCCTTACCACACACACAGAAGTCAGCCTTCTCTATAATAGTATTGGATTTTAATACCTATAGAAAATTAAATTGAGTAATTTCTCCACTGCTGTGACATAACAAGTGATTAATGTTTATTTTTAATTTAATCAGATTTAATATGTCAAAAGGTTGTAGTATCTACATATTAAACCCATGTAGATGTTTTTTTATTATTTTGGAATGTAAAGAAATCACCAAAAGTAGATACAGTGACCACAATATCACAAGTTACAGAGAAACGGAAATGTGATTAGAGAAACTGAATAAAAATAAAGGAATAAAACACATTTAATGTCCTCATTACTTTTACATCATCAAACTAATAACTTTTGTGATCAAATATTTACATTCCATTCATCTAAAGGATACCAGGCTTCAATGGCTTCCCACTCCTTCTTTAAAGGGAACAAGAATACCCTTGGCAGGAAGAAGGCCAGAGACTGAAGGAACACCCATTCAGAGCCTGCCCCAGGCTTATACAGCCATCCAATTAGACAAGATGGATTTAGGATGTAATCGATCCTGAGAGACAACCAGAATAAGAATGCCAGCAGCAAACTACTGAACTGAGAGCGGGCCCCGATTGAAGGAATCAGAGAATGAACTGGAAAGGCTTAAATTATGTACAACAATGCCAAACAACCAGAGCTTCAGGGACTAAGCCACTACCTAAAAGACTATACATGGACTGACCTGGACTCTGACCCAAGGTAGCAATGAATATCCTTTAAAGAGCACCCAGTGGAAGGGAAGCCCTGGGTCCTGCTAAGACTGAACCCCCAGTGAACTGAAATGAATTAGAACACCCACATAAGGAAGGGGGAGGGGAAGGGGATGTTTGCCGGAAACAGGGAAAACGAAATGTACATAAGAAATACTCAAGTTAATAAAAAAAAAAATGGATGATTAAATTAAACCAATAAACATACTTCATAATTTTAAATTATGAGATGTAGGTGGTGATGTTTGGTAAAATGAATATTTTTCTTTCAAAGAAATAAATAATTAGAAGAGGGAAGGGGAAAACAGGAACTGTGGATCTGGGGGAGGGGGGCTGGCAAGATTTGAGGGACGGGAATTGCAGCCAGTATGAACTGTATGATAGAATAAATAAAAAGAAATATAGATCATTTGTACTGTAATTTGTAAATTAATTCTCATTAATCAATTATAAAGCTAATTTTAAAAAAACATCTGGCAATGCTGGCAAATAGGTTAAAATATTCAGGTCTCTTCCCTTGTTTTTAACTGTTAGACTAATTCTGGGGATTATTCTATTGTATACAAAAAGATTCTACACTTCTTCTATTTGACTTCCTCCACTGGGATACACTTCCTAGATCATTTTCACTTCTTTGAAACAAGGTTGAAGTTTATGGATGTTTCCCAGAAAATATTTAACACCAAAGTTATGCTCTAGCTGTTCTATGTACAAAAGCAAGTTAAGTTAGTATCTGTGCTCTTTTTCTTTTGCCACAGTATTTTAAAGAAAAAAATAAATTCTATATTACTCTTAAAAGGTTCATGTATCTTTATATAATATTTTGGGAGAAGGATTACTTGGTTACAATAATTACGATCGGGTACTGATCAAAATGACTAATTTTTATCAGTACACATTATTTTGTAAAGCAAACCACGATACATCTAAACCATAGATATACACAAACTGAAAGTTGGGTAAAAATATATGAACCTTAAATATATTCACTAATCTAAATATTCATTACTTTAATCATTTAACACATACAAATACATGTTTACACCATCTTTCAGGAACTCTATGGTTGTAAGGAAAATAGCAAGATATCTAAGATTGAAAATCAAGATATAAAACTAAAATTTAACCATTATTAATATATCATAAAAATTTAATATATTTGCTAACATAATGAACTTAATGATGTGCAATATAAGCCACTAACTGCCCCTTGTAGCTCTAAAATGATTTCATGTTGTTGAATGAAAAAACATTCACTTTGAATAATCTAATGCAGAACTTAAAAAGTTCAAATATAATATTAGCTCTTACTTTTTTCATGTCAACTTATTTTAATTTGAATAATTACCCTGTTTTCATACATATATACTTACACACAATCACTGTGGTTTCTTTTTGTAATTTATTGGGAATATTTAATGAATAAAATAATTCATTCACAAAGAAGAGGAATACTAACCATTTACTACTTCATAAGGATATGAAAATTATAAGTCAGAATTAAGAAAGCATCTTTCTAAAATGTTGCTGGGAAAGTGTATGTCCACATACAGAAAAATTAAATTATACCTACATCTACATTTCACAAAAACCAAATGAAAAAGAATCAAAACGTTAATTGTCAAATCGAAACATTGAAACTGCTAGAAGAAAATATGGGCAAGAGCTTAATGGTATAGGTGTTGGAAAGAACGTTCTGAATTGGACTCCATTTGGCCCAAATTATTGCTAACAATGTTAAGTGAATTTTATAAAATTAAAGAGCTTTGGCACTTCTTACCTGAAGAGGAAGCCCACAAAATGGAAAAGTTTGCCATCCATATAGCTGATGGAGGAATTATTTCCTGAAAATATTGGGAAATTAGAAGACAAAGTGTCAAAACAACCAAAAAAAACAAAACAAAACAAAACAAAACAAAAAACAAACAAAACCTCGCCCTTCCAAAAAATGTTTCTTTCACATACAGAGAAAGTTTTCAAAAACAAACAAATAACAAAATGATTAAGAAATATCTAGAAAATGTTTGTCACTTGCTGCTAATTTCTATGGAATTGCAAAAGTCTAAAAAGATAACAAAACTTTGAAATTTTACCTACTGTAGTCAGCATGTCAGAGATTGACAAAACAATGGATACAGACACTGGAAGATGTGTGCAGAACTGGGAAATGTTCTTTACCATTGCTGAGAGATCAAAATTATCCAGCCACCTTGGACATCATTTTGGAGAATTCTCAAAACTCTACAAAATAACTCTACCATAAGATCCAGCTATGTAAATCCTTGGCGTATGTACCCAGGAGTGTGCATCTTACTCCACAGAGGTTTGCTCAGCCATGTTAACTGAGGCTTTATTTGCAATAATAGGTAGTAAATGGAAACAGCATCAATGTTCTCTAACAGATGAATGGATAATGAAAATATGGTACAATGTGCTCTATGGCATAGTATTCAGCTGTAAAGAAAAGTGAAATCATGGATCATCCATATAATAGATGGGTCTGGAAAAGATGATGTTAAATGTACAAGCTCCAATGCAGAGAGCCAAACATGACATGACATGCTACTTCTCATCCAAGAATCCAAATTATCAGATGCGAATGTGTATCCTGGAGTAACTGCAGAAACTAGGAAAGTAAAGGGGAACTACTTCAGGGTTTGGTTGGGGCAGTTAAACAAAATCTCTTACCATACCAAAGTTTATAGTTATGTCTTAGAGAACTCCTGATAAATTTTAGTGATTATTACTGCACCTTAGGATCTCATACATACATATAAATATTGCTTTATCACTCACAAACCATGTAATCTTCTTAAAGTTAATTAAAATCGTTATCCCATACAAAAATGTGGATATAATGGTGTATGAGAATAGCATTGCTATAAAGATTAATTTAATTCCTTTAAAATGATTAACATGGAAAATATATTTTATATAGTAATAATCATTGTTAACCACAAGTACTTGCCATTGAGTTTAATTAAAATGTAGATTATCACATTATCTAAAGGTAGTGCAGGTGTATTTTCATTTATACAGTTAATATTATCATTCATGGAGTCTACACTTGCAGCCTCACCTAAACACTTATGTTTTTAGGAAAAAATAAGTTTTAGGGTAATGTCACATTTCTTTTCAGATAAGTTACTAATATCCACACTGTTCAGGCAGGAAGGACAAAGAGACACTCTTGCATCCTAGATCAGATTCCTAAAATAAAAACATGTTGCTTTTGATAACAATCTATCTTGTGCATTTTGTCGGTGGTGATTTTGATGAAGTGAAAAATATAGTGAAGGGTCAATTGATATTTGAAACAAAAATTGGCCATTGTGGAAAATAACTGTGTTATACGAGCTACTTTTCAGTATGACATACAATGGTAATTAGTTCATCACTCATGAAAAAGCAATATGTACATGTAGTGATAGTAGATTGTGCTTTTATGATACGCCATAACAGTGCTAAAACAAGACATGTAGTGCACATTTAGGCATATAAGCAATGAACAACCTTGAAAAACTCTATCTGTGTATAGTTTCCCAGACCACATATTGAGTGGTGTGGTGTGCGTGTTTGTGTGTGTATGTTGTGTGGGTGTTGGGGGGGATGGTGTCATCATGTAGATGAGTCAGGTATAGGATAGAACAAGGCCTGTCTTTGGACGAGAAGGAAGGATGGGCGAGAGAAAAGTTTGAAGAAAGAGGAGGAGACAGGAACGGAAGATAGGGGGCAATGCAGAGAAGCCACGGCAGAGAGAACATGGAGGCTGACGTTAGGATTCCATTCTCTGTATTTACAGGTTGTTATGAATATTCTTAAGAGATGGATGTGTACAAGGCTTTGTATGTTTAGGTGGGCAATTATATCTTATCAATTGGATCAGAGGTTATTGGGTCGTGTGTTCTTTCTTGTGGAGAATTGAATATGAGAGAGTGTGTGGGATGCCACGGAGTTGGGGTGTGTGTTTCTAGCATGGAAATCTGCCTTGGGAACTAGATACATAGAGAGATTGCTGCTAGGCTCAGAGAGAGGCAGTTTGGTATGGGATGGAGCAGAGAAGGTGAGACGCTTTGCTGACTGAAACTAAAATATATATCAGATATCTTGGGGCACTCCAGTGCTAGATCAAGTGGGGGATAAAAGACAGCATTTTATTTTTTATAATTTTACAGCAACGTGTGTGTGTGTGTGTGTGTGTGTGTGTGCATGAGAGCACACATACATATGCACATATACATGTCTAGTGTCAAGGAACTGATAAAACTTTATTGGTCAGCTCAGTGCTAACTTGTTTCAATCTTATAAATATCAGCATGAGAAATAATACATTTAGAGTTTTAATCAGGAAAACAGTGTGAAGATCTGTAAACCCTAAGAAGAACTTTAAGATAATCATAAAGTTACACATATGAATTTGATAGTTATTTTCAATGCTTCCACCACAACATGAGTAAAGAGAACATTGTGAAGTGAATATACTAAGGGTAAGCTCGTTGAAGCCATTTCCTACATTTCCCCTGAATATAATACTTTAGTATTAATAAATTTACTGTTTGTGGTGGCTTTGTAAGACATGAATATAATAAATGAGAACAGAGCTTAACATGTTTAGGAACTAAGCATTAGGAGTGATAAAACATTCTCCATTTCTAGCAGCATATTAAAGACTTGTAGTTTCTCACAAATTGCTGTAATAAATGAGTTTAACTTTATCTTCAGGAAAATTTAAATATTAAAGAGATTGCCAGCAAGTTAAATGGCTCATTCTCATTTGGGAGCTTATAACTTGAAGTAATTACAGTAATTTTTATATTATTTTGCTGGTGGCAAAGGGCAATATTAACTAGGATTGGTATTATGACTGCTATTGAAAAGGCCTCAGATTTCACTGTCCCTGGCTGGAGATAATCATGTGGCAATATGGAAGCTCTTCTGCCTCAGCTCCCTGAGGACTTGTGTAGCAAGCATTAACCATAATACCTAAACCTCCGATATTATTTACCTGTTCTGTCGGTATAATGAACACTAGCGAACATTATCCTTATTTTCAAATTCTTTTTTTTTTCTTTTCTTTTTTTCGGAGCTGAGAACCGAACCCAGGGCCTTGTGCTTACTAGGCAAGTGCTCTACCACTGAGCTAAATCCCCTACCCTATTTACCTATTCTGAACAATGTACTTGAAACAGGTCTGTCAAGTTTAACGGATTATAATAGCCCTAATGTTTTACAGCTTTACAATGGCGGTGGCATCGGTATTCACTTTAACATAGACTGAACTCATGTAAACTATGTTCAAAGGAAACATTACAATTGGCTATTGTTTTGCAGAAAAGATGGCATGCATTGGCATGACTCCACCAGTGATAATTTAGCAATGAAAAGTTCTGTGCATTATTAACTTTACTCCCTTCTTGCCAGTTGATGTAAGTAGGTAAATTGTTGAAACACAAGAAGGTGAGTCAGTTAAACAAGTATCAGTAAAATGAGTCAATTTGCATATGTTTAAATGGCAATCTTAGCTTTGTCTTCCAGGATTTATAGCTTTTGCTTATAATTTATTCTGTATTGATTATATATATATATATACATACATATACATATATCTATATGTATATATGAATTTTCTTTTAGTTTTAGAGAACAACACACATAATTTCACATAGGTTTCATCCAATTAATTAATTTTTATTGGATATTTTTCATTTACATTTCAAATGTTATTCCCTTTTCCATAAGCTCCCATTCCTTCCCCATCTCCTTCTTCTATAAGGGTGTTTTCCCTCCCCAACCAACCCACCTTCCTGCCTCCCTGCACTGACATTCCCCTACACTGGCGTGTACAGCCTTGGCAGGACCAAGAGTTCTCCTCCCGTGCCCAACAAGGCCATCCTCTGCTACATATGCAGTTGGATCCATGGATCTGTCCTTGTGTAGTCTTTGGGTAGTGGTTTACTCCCTGGGAGCTCTGGTTGGTTGGTATTGTTGTTCTTATGGGGTTGCCAGCCCATTCATATGATATATACTCTATTTTTTATTTCTAAGTGAATATATGTTACTCCTTAATGTCTTCTTGAGCATGATAGATATAAAAATAACTCATAAAACAGGCAATTTTAGCCCCAAAATATCAAGTGCATGTATTATTATACAGAGTGCTAAACTACTATAAACATCAATGTGGATATTTAAAAAATAGGTAGCAATGAATATCCTAGTAAGATCACCAGTGGAAGGGGAAGCCCTTGGTCCTGCTAAGACTGAACTCCCCAGTGAACGTGATTTTTGGGGGGAGGGCAGCAATGGGGGGAGGATGGGAAGGGGAACACCCATAAGGAAGGTGAGGGGGAGGGGTTAGGGTGATGTTGGCCCGGAAACCGGGAAAGGGAATAACACTTGAAATGTAAATAAGAAATACTCAAGTTAATAAAAAAAAATTTAAAAAAGACTTAATAAAAAATTATCTGAATTATCCCAATTTTTTATAAATAATGCATTTACTTGATAAAAATCTTCCATATGTAAGAGACAAAATAAAATTTATAGTTAAATAACCAAGGCATAACTGATGTTGACTCTAAGACTTCATAGTTTGGGCAAATACTTTACAGTAAGACCATGAAATATGATAAGCAAGTAAATTTGAAATATAAAGGTGAGGAAAAATAAGACGGTTTTACAAAGAAATTTGAGGCATTAAAATTATGACCAGAAAGAACTATAGAAAGATAATATTTTTCAAGTGAAAGTACTGGAAAGGAAGTGCAAAATGAAATGCTATCCACTTGCTCAAGGCATAGTACAGTGCCTTCAAATACTGCTTTTCCTCCTTGTTTTTCTTCTTTTATTGTGTTATACACATACTTGCTAAATCCTAAAACTTCCCAAATACTAAATGAAAAGGTTTTGTTTGATATTCCTGGAGTCCTAAGCTAGTGTATCTATTATTTCTTTGTAATTACATTTTATGTATCCTCCATAGAAGCAGGGAGGAGGGTGGATGGTATATGTGGTTTGAGGAGAGGAAACAGGGAAGGGGAACAACATTTGAAATGTAAATAAACAAAATAACCAATAAAAATTATAAAACAAATAAACTCTATGGAAAGGAGGTAAAAATGTAATGCAGTAAAACTGTATTTTCAAATAGATAAAACATGCTAGTTGTTTCAGTGGAAATACATATTTTTCTTTTCTCATTTTTATTTTTATTTTAATTAATTATTTTATTTATTTACATTCTGAATGTTGCCCCACTCCAGGTTCCCCCCTCCCAGAATTCCTCACCCAATCCTCCTCCCTTTCCCCTTTGAGAGCATGCTATGCTCCCTGGGTATCCCCCTACACTAGGACATCAAGTCTCTACAAGATGAGTCAAATCCTCTCCTGACAAAGCCAGACAAACAGTCCTCTACTACATATGTGCCTGGGGGCTCCAACCAGCCCTTGTATGTTCTTTGTTTAGTGGCTTACTCTCTGGAAGCTCCCAAGGGTCCAGGTTAGTTGGCACTGTTGATTTTCCTATAAAGTTGCCATCCTCTTCACTTCCTTCAATCCTTTCCCTAACTCTTTCATAGGAATCCCAGTCATCCGCTCAATGATTAGCTGTAAGTATATGCATCTGCAGATACTGTTAGATGCTCTCAGAAGACAGAGAAGCGAGGCTCCTATCAGCAAACACATCATAGCATCAGTAATACTTTGCGGTTGCCTATGGGATGGATCCCAAGTTGGGCTGCTCAATGGTCAACTATTCCTTTAGTCTCTGCTCCATTTTTCTTCCTGAATTTCTTTTAGACAGAAACAATTCTAGGTCAGAAAATTTGAAGGTGGGTTAATGTCCCTATCCCTTCATGGGGACCCTGTCTAAGGACTGGAGGTCATCTCTTCAGGTTCAGTTTACCCCACTGAAGCCACCTCCATTGAGTCCTGGGAGCCTCTCACATCCCAGGGCTCTGGTATTTTCTAGATGTTGCCCCAGTACCACTCCCATTCTCAACCCCCACAGATTCATATTTCATTCACCTGGCACTCTGGGCTTCTCTTCTGTCCCCCATATCTGATTTTGTTCGCTTATTCCTCCTCTTCCCTTCTCCCATCCATCTTGTTTAACTTCTTTGGTTGTGTGGAGGGCTAGCATCCAAAGTATATAAAGAACTTTTTTTAATAAGGAATTCTATTCTTGCACAAAATACCCTGACCAAGAATCATGTTGTGGAGGAGAGGGTTAATTAGGTTACACTTCCACATTGCTGTTCATAACCAAAGAAAGTCAGGACTGGAACTCAAGCAGGTCAGGAAGCAGGAGCTGATGCAGAGGCCATGGAGGAATGTTACTTACTGGCTTGCTACCCTTGGCTTGCTCAGCTTGCTTTCTTACAGAACCCAGAACCACCAGCCCAGGGATGGCAGCACTCACAATTGGCTTTGTCCTCCCTACTTGATCACTAGTTGAGAAAATGCCTTACAGCTGGATCTCATAGAGCATTTTGTCAACTGAAACACCTGTCTCTGTGATAATTCCAGCTTGTGTTAAGTTGACACACAAAACCATCCAGTATGGAACTCAAAAGTTAGACTCTAAAAATGCAAATAACCTGATTAAAAATGAGGTTAATTGATAATACTAATAAATATCCTGAGTAAAATTATCCAGACCCAAAAGAACATGCATGGTATGTACTCAACTTATAAGTGGATATTATCCAAAAGTATAGAATTATACATTTAACATTTCATATACTATTGCCTTGTATTGGCTACTCTCCACATTCAAAACTTCTCCAATAAAATTTCAAACAATTGTCATCATCTTTAAAAATGTAATTAAATGATAAAAACTTGAAGTTTTGTTCACATCAAAAATAGAGGATTAATTTTCCCAGTTAAATTGAAAGATCTGTTTGCAAAGGATGTAAGTTAATATTTTAGAATAACATTATATTTGTTATACCAATGATAAAAACCTGAAAAACCATTAGATAACTTTGTATATATAAATATAACATGTTAATAAAGCTTTAAAAAGAATTCAACAAAATGAAACACAAAGTCTTCATTTTTACTGGTGATGACATACTTAGCATATAGAAATCAATAATAATCGAGGATTTCTTAACCTAAACTTGAGAAAATTGAATTGAATTATTAATTAGAATCTGCAGTACTATAAACCAGTATACTTTCATGTATGCTCCCCTCATACATTCTCTGATATTGCCATCTGTTGACACTGCAGAGTATGGGAAAAGTTGAGCCAGAAGAACTCTGTCTAGCAGGAGAGTTGGAGTAAACAATATTGCATAGTAAAGATATTTGTTCAGAAAATACAAGACTACAAGACACACACACACACACACCTTATCTTTTACAAGTTCAGAATATAGGACACTCTAAGTAAAGAAAGACATTATTGAATTAAGGTATTGGCTTTATACACAGATACATAGGTGCATAACCATCTGGTTTAGGGTTTGAAATAATCCACAAAATGGGGTTCCTTTACAAGAATTCTTATTTATCTCAATGTTCTGTGGATGCTGCATCATAAAAGAAAAAAATCTAACAAATATTTAATGATGGTATGTGGCATACAATATGCAAAAAAATAGAACCTGGCTATGTGGTCCAAAATAATACAGCAACAAGTGCATAAAACTGAAAATAAATTCACGCTGCAACAGAGGTAATACATCTGTAAAAGAGGTAGAACTCATTTGAGGATATTTGAAGAAAAACTGAGGTTTATGTAACTTTGTTAAGGAAAAATAAATTTGAAACTATAGAATTTGAATTTCAATGTTTACACATAAAATAAATTTGACTGCCACTTACATGGAGATAAAGTTACTTCTTCCAAACATTTCAGATACACTAGTATCTAGTAACTTTTGGACACACTTGTTAACAATAGATTAAAGAAAATATTTGTATATAATTTGTTTTCTCTTCTTAATATTTAATATATGAAATCTTTTGCTCCTCAGGTTCATTTTGTTGATTCTAATAGGGGAGAATTAATATCCAGGATCCTCCATTTTAAGATTCAGAATTACAGAATATTTCAATTATGGCTGAAGTACAACTTAATGTATACTAATGAATGTTAGTGCACTAAATAAAAATAAGAACAATAAGGATACAAGTTTAATTATGATAATTTCTGCACGGAATTTCACCTGAAAGTACTTCTTTTTGTTTACACACACACACACACACAGAGAGAGAGAGAGAGAGAGAGAGAGAGAGAGAGAGAGAGAGAGAGAGAGAGAGACTGACTTTATTTTTAAAACTTTATTAAATAAAAGAAAATGGATGTATAGAGAAATTAGGAAAGTGCCATGAATTTATGAATTTGTACTGGTCAAAGAACAACTTGAAGTTGTCTCTCTTAGTTATTTGTATTTGACTGCCCCATGGATGGCTGCCTAGTCAAGTACTCAGGACTAAGGAGACTTCCTCAGAACCACCTCCCCATTTAATTTGTAAAATACAGGTGTGGGCCATTACAGGATAGAAGAAGGACTGTCATTGGATGAGAAGGAAGGATGGGCAGGAGAAAAGTTTGATGGAAGAGGAGGAGAGAAGAGAGAAGGCAGAGATGCTGTGGTACAACAATATGGAAGCTAACATTAAGATTCCACGCTGTACCTTTACAGGTTGTTATGAATGTTCTTAAGGGATGAATGTGTATTGGGTTTTGTATGTTTAGGTGGGCAATTATATTTTATCAATTAGATCAAAGGTTATTGTGTTGTGTGGTGTTTCATGTGTAGATTTAAGTGTAAAGGTGACTGGGGGTGACTGGTCTGGGCCTCAACAGCTTGGGATGCGGGTTTCTGGCATGGGAACCTGCCTTGGGAACTAGATGGGTAGAGAGATTGCCGCCAGGCTCAGAGAGAGGCCTTCGGCAGTGTGATATGGGTGTGAGGCTTTGCTGACTGAGACTTAAGATATCTAGTAGATACCTCAGAACACTGCGGTGCCAGACCTAGAGCAGGAAACAGATAGCATTTTATTTTATTTATTTATTTATTTTAAAAAGTGCTTTGCCTAGTGTGCTCCAGGTTATTTTTAATTTTTTTATTAGATATATTTCTTTACTTACATTTCAAATGTTATTCCCTTTCCTGGTTTCCTGTCCATAATTATACAACAACATTCTTAGGTCTCCATACCTGTTGAGCTAGTACCTGATGGCATTTTCCCAGCTTTCAGTGTCAAGCTTTTAAGTTGTAGAGAATAGCATCACAAATGTATGAAAAAACATTATTTAATTAACATTTTGTAGTTATTCAATGACTGATCAAGTATATCAGTAGCAAGAAATGTTGAAATATAAAATCACATTTCATATTTGCATTTAGAAAATGTAGACCTTACAAAGAATTTTACTTCTCTCTAATACAAGACACACTCTTTCTGCTGTGGACTTTTAAATCACACACTTGATGGTGCAGGACTTCAGTAAAGAAATATGAAAGGCATTTTTACTTTCTTTGTGATGTTCTCTTTTCGTGAAGTTAAAATTATATTAAGGTTCATATTATTTTTTTCCTATCATAAAATCTGAACCAGAAGAAATATAATAGAATCTGCAGCTTTATTACAGCAGTAATATTTCGAACTGTCTTTTATCACTGGGGAAATGTTACTTATTTAAGATAACAATTCTTTCGTTTCCTAGTCCACTAGCTAAATGTGATACTATTTATGGGCAGTTAGTTTTCTCTGATGTTATATAATATATATATATATATATATATATATATATATATATATATATATCATAATTATTACTTCACTTACCTAAAGTTTGTAAAGAAAATAAGGTATTTAGTGCATTATTGTGTGTCTTTTGTATCTCAGACTTTACTTAGTTTATAACTATACAATTATTTAAAATATTTAATTATACAAAAAATTTCAAAAGACTAGCATGTATTTATATATCTTATTATTGTTATCTAATAATTATTAAATAAGTATAGACATATTTGCAGCATTATAAACAATGGTATAGAATGCAGTAATATATTTTTATCTGATGTATATGAATATTTTATACATATAACTGAAAGTTTTCTAGAGAAATCTCAAGCAGATGTTTTTTAGATGAGACTTTAGAGCTGTTTGCCTTAGTATGACTCTTGAAATTAATAGTTGCTAATTACCTTATGAAATAGGTAGAAATAATTATATTTCTGCATTGGTTTATAAGTAACCAAATATCAAACAAAATGCCATTCCATATGCTAAAACTCTGTATTAAAATGATGAATAGGGGTTGGGGATTTAGCTCAGTGGTAGAGCGTTTGCCTAGGAAGCGCAAGGCCCTGGGTTCGGTCCCCAGCTCCGAAAAAAAGAACCAAAAAAAAAAAATGATGAATAAATTGGGATTTTGGATCCACTTTCTTCCTTAACAAGTGTAGAAACTTTGAAAATTTCTCAGAACTTGACATAATAAAACAAAATTAAAAGACAGGGAAGATTTAAACTTTTACTTTTCTTTAAACCACTGCAATGATGAAGATCATATATTCATTATTATACACAAGGATAAAAGCATAGTGTCAATGTACATATATGTCTGTGAATGGTTTACTGAATCTAATTATCAAAAATTTGAACAATACTGGTCTTTTAAATGGCACATAAATACAACTTATTTTTCACGCCATGTTTACAGTTTTAATAAACATAGCCACTGCTTTACTCAACAAAATTGATTAAATTCAAAGTATTGATGAATGACAGTAACAGATTGAAGATGTTACACATTAAAGATAGCATATAGAACTAGAGAAATGATGAAGTATTTACAAGCCCTTGCTGTTCTTCAACAAAATCCAAGTCCACTAAGACCCAAGTTCAGCTGCTCAATACTACTGTTGCTTCCAGTTACAGGAGATCTGTTTTTTGTTTCTGAAATCTGTGGACACTTTCACATATGGCATAAATATTCTCTCTCTTCTCTCTCTCTCTCTCTCTCTCTCTCTCTCTCTCTCTCTCTCTTCTTCTTCTTCTTCTTCTTCTTCTTCTTCTTCTTCTTCTTCTCCTTCTCCTTCTCCTTCTCCTTCTCCTTCTCCTTCTCCTTTTCCTCCTTCTCCTTCTCCTTCTCCTTCTCCTTCTCCTTCTCCTTCTCCTTCTCCTTCTTCTCCTTCTCCTTTCTTCTCCTTCTCCTCTCTTCTCCTCTCCTTCTCTTCTCCTTCTCTTCTCCTTCTCCTTCTCCTTCTTCTTCTTCTTCTTCTTCTTCTTCTTCTTCTTCTTCTTCTTCTTCTTCTTCTTCTTCTTCTTCTGCCTCTCCCTCTCCCCGCCCCTCTGTCTTCTTCTCACTCCCATTTTCCCTTCCTTCCCCCCTCTTTCTCTCTCTCTCACACAGAAACTAAAATAATATTAATATCAATAATAATGAAGTATTTTTAAAGAACTTATACAAAACGCAGCAGCTATATGAGAGGTATTGTGTGACATTATCACAGTTCTAGGAAACACAATGAGATGTTCCCATACATCAGTTATCGTGGATATTTTAAATATCAAAATCTAATACATATTAAGAATGATAAAGGGTGACCACATTTTTATACAGTATGGTTTAGAATACAAACTGCTGAAATCATGGAAATCAGCAAGGAGTCTTTCAAAACCAGTTAAAAACTGATATGGTCCAATATGAGTGGGAGAAGAAAATGTGGTATAGCTATACAAAGATTATTCCGCATCTTAAAAACCAGGAAAGCCTGAAGCTTGAGACAACATCGTTAGGCATGACTTCATTATTTTATATGAATTAAGTTCTACATGGAAGTAAAACCAATGTATGATGGAATCATCATGTATGTTCATAGCCGTATGACCTCTAACCCAAACCTAAACCAAGGAGAAAGAAACAGGATAGTTTTTCTAGGAGCAGAAATTGAATTAGAATAAAAAATGATAGTGGGATAATTTTGGCATTTTCTTTGACCAATGAGTCAATTTCTTCTATTGTATTTTTTATGTCTGAGATTCTTTCTTCCAGCTATTTATTTTGTTGGTGATGTTTGTGTCTATAGTTCCTGCTCTGTTTTCTAGGCTTTCCATTTCCAGGGTTACCTCTATTTGTGTTTTCTTTATTGCTTCTATTTTCATTTTCAGGTCTGAAACAGTTTTATTCATTTCCTTCACCTTATTGATTACTGTGGTTTGTTAAGACATTTATTTCTTACTCTATAATACCATCTATCATCTTCATAAGATGAGGTTTAAGAACACAGTCTTGCTCTTCATATGTGTTAGGATACCCAGGGCTTACTGCTATAAGAGAGCTGGGTTTTGACGGTGATATTGTACTGGCATTTGTTAATTGTGTTCTTGGCCTTAACTTTAGACATCTGTTTGTCTCTGGTGTTGGCTGGTCTTGTAGTACCTGGAGGTGTCAGACCTCTAGGACTCATGGGAGGCAGGCAGAGCTGTGGCCCTGACCGTAGAGTGTAGATCTGCAATTGAAGGAAGAGGTTTGGACTGAATAATGGAGCTCAGAAAGGAAAGAGACATACCTTATGGCTGCTGGACTTGCTGGGAACGCAGCAGGTGGGAATTGGGGCTTAGCTGTCTCACTTGGATATCCAGAATGACAGCAGGTCTCTCTGTAACGTTGTGGGCTCAGGTTTGGAGAGCAGATCTGCAGTTGCAGGTAGCTTTGTTGTTGGTGTTGTTTTTGGTTGGTTGGTTGTTGTTGTGGTGGTGGTTGTTGTTCATTTGTTTGTTTTGTTTTTTAGACAGGGTATCTCTATGTAGCCCTGACTGTTTGCCCTGGAAATAACTCTCCAGATTAGGGTGGTGTTGATATTAATAATATATGAACAGTTTTATATCATAGTCATGCTAACTGATAAATATGGTTATAAAGTAGGGATGCCCTGCTATAATGTACAAATCAGGGGTGAGAAATGATATCAGTGAAAGTGCTCAGTTTGTTCTTGCTTCTTTTGTTGCTGTTGCTTTAATTTGATTTTCCTTCTTACCACAATCATTCCAGTGTGGGACAACTTCCTGTGACATTTCACCTCATATTTTCTATAAATGCCAAGGAAAGGGAAGTTTAACGGTAAAGGTGATATCGCCATGGATAAGAGATGATGAGAGATCAGCAATGTGAGGACCAAATCTCTGCTTCACAATCATTGTATCATTTGAAAGTCTACAACAGTCATCTATTGAGCAAAGAAACAACATGTCAGATACATAAACTTCACTTCATGGATTTAGCGCATGAACATGACTAAATGACTAAGTTCAGTGTTTACTTCTCTTTAGTATTTACCTTTTACTGAGCATGTTTCCAGTACATACTTCCCATGTACCTAGGAATTAAGAAAGAAAAACTTATCCCAATACGTTTAGAGGGTTGTAGCTGGAGCTATTGGGCACCAATGGGAGGAGAAGCCCTTGGTCCTGCCAAGGCTGGATTCCCTCCCCCCTTGTGCAAGGAAAGGGGGGGTGGTTGGGTATGTGGAACATCTTCATAGAAGAGGGGGAGAGGGATCAGATACGGGTCTTGTGGCCAGAAAACTGAGAAAGGGAATAACATTTGAAATGTTAATAAAAAATATCCAATTAAAAAAATAGAAAGAATATATTACCAATACTCTGAGAACAAAGAGAATGAAAGATTTTTATCTCTTTCTCAGATTTAACTAAATGAATAAATACTTTAAAATTATGACTTTTTGTTGGATACTACTTTATTTTTCAGATTATAATTTAAGTACAATATTTTTTACCTCCCCCTTTCCCCCTCAAACTCTCCCATGTATGACCCCAATTCTTCTTCAAATTCATGACCTCCTTCTTTCTAATAGTTATTGCATGCATATATATATGTAAATATAATCATATATTGTCCACATAATGTTTCTTATATGCATGTTCTTAGCACTGTTTGGCTCTGGACAACTGGTTGGTGTCTTCATTTCTATGGAAGGCCATGTCTCCAGTTCTTAGCATTCCTCGGTTGCCTATAGTCATTTGTGTAAATGACTTTGTGGGATATTCTTCATCCAGTTTGGCATGTTCACTGGTATAATATTCTTTAAATAAAAAAACAATTTTTAGCACAAAAATGTATCTATAAGTAAATGGTTATAATGATTCTTCAAACACATTTTTAGAAACCTACAAAACATATGAAAAACAGCAGAGGGAAGAAATGTATATGTGGAGGCAGGGACCATTCAAGACTTTACAGAGAAAACTCTGAAGTTTTTGATGTGATCAATATTTGATTTCTAATGATTTTTCCACAGTATTTCCAGGCATTCATTAAATGCAGTGCACTGTGCAAAGATTTTGCACTTAAACTAGTTAGATTAGGGTAATAATTATATGTCAAGTCGATAAGCTCTTGAGTAATGGAGGTGATGAAGAGGATAGATCAAATCAAATTTGAAGACTAACAGCATCACATGCATTCAAATGAGGATCAGATGCTGTGCTGAGTGAATCAGAGTTCAGATTTCCAGATGTATAAAAAAATACCATGGTATTGTTTACTTTTTATGAGCATCTTATGGTTACAAACTATGTATAAACACATGCTGAAAATCTAATTAGTAGTAATAATGATCATTCAAGAAGAGTCACAATTACAATTACAGTTGTTATTACTAAATACAGTTTACAAAGTTGGAATGAAAAGTTCTGTAACCACAATGTCAATAGGCCATTGTTTATATATAGTATTAATAATGCAAACCTCATAAAGACATATTAGTATGCTTATAGAGATGCAGAATACTTATATTTTCATTGTTGAGTTTTGATAATGTTACCCTTTCTTTAATAGACTTTTATTGAATTTTTTCCAACTTGTTATCCCACCTATCATATATAATGATAATGAGAAACAATTGCCGAATGAATTAATGTAGGTCTTTATGTAAGCTAAACTAAAATAATATTACAGCCATATTCTGGAATATTATACACTTGCTAAACATTTACTAGTAGACAAGTAGTAAAATTCTTAATGTATTATCCACAATAACCTTGAACAAATCCCAGGTACTTGTTCTTTCAGATGTTTGGATAACTTCTAGAGTCAATGTCTGTTCAAACCTAGAATTCCATGGCATAATTCAAGAACTTTCCAAACAAGTATCAGGCATTGAATCAATATGACAGAAAAAAGAAAACACCCATTGTACTTTTCCTCTGCAGTTCTCTAATTCATAATTGTTTTCATATTATTACTTCAGTATTTGCAGTGATTTTCATGAACTCTTCAGGAAAACAAAAACATTCAGATCCTTAGTAAATTGTTTATATTTTGTATTTTTGCTATTGAACTATATGTTATTTAATGAGTTTAGGCATTAGTCGCCACCTAAAATATTCGATTGCTCCTCCTTTTGTGTCACTACCTGTTTGTAAGAGACAATAATTAGTTGTCCAGTTTTCAATTTGTTACTGGATATTTTAGTGAGAAAACAAACAGTTGCAAAGTCACTATCGAATTGTTTTTGCAAATACAATATTATCATTAATTCTTTGAGAATTGTATACATGCATCTAATGTTTCAGATTGTGTCTGTGTACACTAATAAGTATGTAGTAGGTCTCAGAAGGGCTATTGATGTGTTTTCCACTCATCAAACATTAAGGTATACCAAGTGGGACTAGGAACAATTACCATTTCCAAAATTCTTGGCTTACAAAAGGAAAAGTTATAAGGTTTTATTCCAGATTAAATATACAATAGGATGCCTTAGAACCCATTTGTAATCTGGGTTTTTTTACAATCACACACACAAGCATGAATACACACACACACACACACACACACACACACACAGACACACACACACAGATGTTATTTTCTTTGTTACATGGAATTATTATGTTATTGAGAATGATGCAATAATCTTATAAATCTAGACTTAAAAGGATCCATGATGACTGGAATGGATTTAGTGACTTCAATTTTTCTATTAATAATGGTTACTTACTCTTCAGTATTTGTTCACTCTTTCTCCATGGGAAAAAATGCAGGAAAGCATTTTGCCCACCACCCCCATGTGTGTTTGTGTGTGTGTGTGTGTGTTTGTGTCTGTCTGTCTGTCTGTGTGCGTGCATGTACACAAGTTTCTTTCTGCTGTAAGTTCTGAGGCAGCTTAGAGGGACACCATCCCCCTGCCTTATCTAAAGCATACAGCAGATCAACACTGTGCATTATGTGCTTATCAGCCTGTTTCATAGATGAGAATTTTCTTATCCCTAATTTATCCACCTTCTGTCTCTTGCTTTCAAGAATAGAGACTAGAGTTTTCTCCTCATTCTTACTAAATCCTCCTGTATTTTAACAGCTCCCAAAAGAGAGCAAATTCGATACCACCCCAACACTGAGCATTGCAGTGCATTCTGGTCCTATGCAGTGACTGGGAGTATTGTCATGCATCTGACACCTCCTTTTTTTTTAAATTTCTAATGAATCCCTTCAACATGGTTAGATGGGGAGCGTTTCATGAACAATAAAGACTTAGTTACCTAGAGCACTCCTGTATTTCTGTGAATGTTCTAGGGATGGAGCTGTTCCATACATGCACTAAGCATGCTTTCTGCCTCTCTCTACATCTGAGAGGTTCTGATGCTTTCATGTGTTTAACAAATCACAGAAGTGTAAAATGAGGATGGTTCATGTGATGGAGACGGCACTGATGGAGCACAACACACCTTGTTCTTGTGATGTTTGTTTCCTTTTGATTTCCACTTGAGGGAAAGAGAATTACTTAGAACTAATTAGGAATCAGTAAGACATAACACTGGGGGCACAGGTATCTAGGGCAATTTAGTGGATATCTTGCTGTCCTATTAGCAAGAATTGAAGACTTTTGCAAAGTTATTTTTCTCCCTGTGGTAGTCGATCTAATTATGCAAACCTATAAAGGAAAGTCTTATTTATTAGGCGTACATTTCTTTTTACTTTCCTCCTGCAGTGTGATTCCTTCAGTGCAGTCACACTGGCATAAAATTCCTATTATAGGAAACTATTCATTTCTCTGGTTCTTTTCTCAGTCTGTTATAAAAGATCAAAATAGCTGCTTCTTTCCCAATATTTTCTTGAAGTTACAAAAGCTTAAAATGCCTGTGATGATTTTAGATAGGTCCTAAATTAATATTCCACAGCTCATTAGATACTTACAGTTTAAAAAGTATAGCAGGCACATCTTTGAAAAAATTTAATACAAATTCAAGGAGGAAAAAATCTATTTTCTTCATGGTTTTACATTTAGAAGAAATAATAGTATAAAGAAATAAGGTTATTTTTAAGCAATGTAATACATGGTTTGGAAATAGCAATTTTGAACAAATCGTAGTTACATAGTTTTGAAGGAATAAAGTGACATTCATGAGCCTATACAGAGTAAGAATGCCATTTTTCATAAAGAACATTCTTTCAAAGTCATTTGCAATGGTTCATGTTCTAAGATTAAGAATTGATAAATGGGACCTTATGAAACTGGAAAGCTTCTGTAATGCAAAGGACATAGTCAATAAGACAAATTAACAACCTACAGATAGGGGGAAAAATCTTCACTAACCCCACATCCAATAGAGGGCTAATATTCAAAATATATAAAGAACTCAAGAAGCTAACCACCAAAAAAACCAAGCAACCCTAACAAAATATGGGGTATAGAACTAAGCTGAGAATTCCAATAGAGCTATTTCAAATGGCTGAGAAGCACTAAAGAAATGTTCAAAGTCTTAGTGATCAGAGAAATACAAATAAAACAAAATCTGAGATTCCACCTCACACCAGTCAGAATGGCTAAGATCAAAACCTCAGGTGACAACACATATTAGCAAGGATGTGGAGAAAGAGGAAATCTCCTCCATTGTTCATGGGATTGCAAACTGGTACAATCATTCTGGAAATCAATTTGGAGGTTCCTCAGAAAACTAGAAATAGACCTACCTAAGGACTCAGAAATAAAATTCTTGGGCATATCCCCAAAAAATTCCCCATCATCCCAAAGTGACATGTGTTCTACAATATTCATAGTGGCCTTATTTGTGATAGCAAGAAGCTAGAAACAACCCAAATGTTCCACAACAGAAGAATGGGTGGAAAAAACGTGGTTTGTTTACACAATGGAATACTACTCAGCTATTAAGAATAAGGGTATCCTGAGTTCTGCAGGCAAATGGATGGAACTAGAAAAAAATCATCCTGAGTGAGGTAACTCAAACCCAAAAAGACATCCACCATATGTACTCCTTAATAAGTATATATTGGCCCCAACAAACAAACAAACAAACAAACAAACAAACAAACTATAAGCAAGTACAGAATACCCAAGTCACCACAGTTGGGGAGTGAGGGAGGGACCTGGGAGAGAAAGGGGACTCGGGTGGGGCATAATCTAGTATTGGGTAGGGGAAAGAACTGAAGCCCAGAGGGCCAGCCAAAAGAATAGAAACAGAGGAAGGATGTTGGGAGGAACCTCCAGAATGTACCAGAGAACTGGGAAGCAGGAGACGCTCAGGACTCAGAGAGGGGGACACTAGATGAAAGGCCCTAGAGTAGGGAGAGGAAACTCGTTCAGCCCACCTTCATGCAGAAAGACATGGCATCAAGTGAGAGATAGTATTGGCATCCCACAGTCAAAACTCTGGCCCATAATTCTTCCTGTCTGAAAACACTGCAGAGATAGAAACAAAGAAGAGCCTGAGGAAAAGAAGGTCCAATGACAGCACCACAATGAGATCTGGTCAACAGGAGGCCCCAAGACCTGCCACTATTACTGAGGCTATGGGACACTCACAAAATGGACCTATTATGACTGCCTTCCAAAAGATCTTGAAGCATAGTGTCGATGAAAAATTTAGGCCTGGGCTAAGTGGTATGGGCCTTAATCTCCCAAGACAAAGGCAAGAAGATCTCTAATCTCCAGGTCACCCTGGGACAGAGAAAGTTCCAGGTAAAGAATAGCTTAGGTCCAGGCATGGTGGTACACACCTTTAATCTGGGCTCTCCCTCCTACTCGAGACCTATGTAGGGTCAAAGGAATGCTTTCTTCTTCTCCTTCTTGCACTTACTTGCTAGCACATCTCTTGTAACCTACCTCTTCAGAGTACCAGCTTATACAGAAGGCCAGTTCAAACACCTAGCCTCGTGGTATTGAAAAACTATAAATTCTTGAACTTCCTATACATAGCTGACCAAGCTCAATCAGTCAACAGATTCTCCAGGGAGTGGCAGGAGCAAAGATTAAAAAGAAAAAGACAATTAGACAACACTAGCGTGACATCAGCCTGTACTGAGGTTGAAGCCAGTTTATTTTTTTCCCAGTCTGCTTTTATACCATTTTAATTATATGCAAAAATAAGGTAAGTTCTAGGTTAAGGAATAAGCAAGACAATAAACACAAATAGTCAAGGAACCGGCAAGGCAATAAACAAAGCCCCTCCCCCACCCCTGTGATCACTGATTCTAAGGGCTTATCAGGATGATCAAGGTATCTGAGCCTACTTCACTGTCCTAGCCCACAGACATATTCTTGCCTGAAGCCTACTTCTTTGTTCTAACCCAAAATCAGATGTCACCATGAACTTACTTCCTTGTCCTGGCCCAATGTCAAATTCCTGCCAAGTTTCTAGAGGTGGCCCCAAACACTCTCCACACATAGCTTCCATTGTTAACTTAGTGGGACTGCCGACGGTAAACCATTCTGGTAGTTTCCTTTAATATATAGAGACATGCCATAAGTTCTATGACTCAGGAGAACCCTGACTAATTCAAACTCCATGAAGGCATAAGAAAGGTATACTGATTTAAGAATGCAGAACATTTGATGCTGAAGTTTGTCCTGAATGTCTGCTCAGGGCCCTTGGTTGTTATTTAGTAATGAACCTGTACCTCAGAGCACCACTCTCTTCCATATTTCCAATTTATTTCCCTTATACCCATTCTATTGCATTTTTGAATGAACTTATTGTAATACTAAATTCATTTGTATTTCTTTAGTTATTTTGGATTTCCTTCTTGTAAATATTATTTCAGTATTGTACCATCATTGTAAACTCTGCTGAGTTATACACAAAGCCTCACCGGAATGTGCCACTAAGGTCTATCTTTTCCCTGGTACCATAATATATCTGTAGTCAAATTGTATTATTTTTTTATTCCTGCACAGTGGAAATAAGAAAATTTAGGAAACCATTGAACAGATTACAGTGAAAAGCATTTCAACAAAAAAATGGAGCTCAAGGTTTGCAGAGCATTACCAAGAATTAGTGTAAGTAATGCAATTAATCAGACAAGTGAATTAATATTCAGTACAAAAACAGAATTTATATTTTAATTATGTACCTATAACTGTCATTGGATCATATGATACAATTTTTCTTCTAATATGCAATGCTAATGCCAAATTGATACAATTGTAAAACAATAATGATGAATCTGAAAAATAGCCATTTTATAAAGGACATAAGTGAATATTATAATAAACATATATAAATATATTTATATAAAGATATATAAATGTATAACATATAAATTTATTCATAATATAGAATTTCTCTATAATGTATAGCATATGTGTATATAGCATATAAATATATATAAATACAAAGTATATCATATAAGTATATAATATATAAAGATTATGTTATATAAATTTACAAATAAATATAGTATTTGTTGCTCTCTTCTATATTTTGTTTTTATTTTGTTCCCACTTGTCAGTAAAAAAACCACACACACAAATACACACAAGACAACCTAACCCTTCCAATTCTCTTGCTGAGGGATTGAAGCTATGGCAAAGATTATATTATTGACCTGGTAAATAAAACTGATCTCTTTAGAGTGTAATTTTCAAGTGCTTTTGTGAATTGTGAGTTTTCCTAGTACCTTCAATAAGTATCTTTGCTAAAGAGAGAAAAATTGATTTTCCAATATTTGTCAAGCTAGCTACTCAGAGTCAAGAACCATTTCAAAGAAGCAGTAATGGGAAAAATCTGAAGAGACGTGGGAGAGAGAAAGGCAGTTTATTTCACCTGGGAACTGTTTTCAACAGAATAGGAGGTACATAGAGTCACACCTTTGTTAAAGTCTTAAATACAGAGAGTAAAAAAATAAGAGTCAGACTATGTTTGACAAAATAAGATTAAGAATTATTTGTCAATAACATTTGATCCCTTGTTGATCCAAAAGAAATATTAAAAGTATTTGTACTGTATGAAAAATGATAAATTTATAGTTTAGTTATAAATAAATGAATATATTGTTGATGCTTGCAGAGCAGTGGCCATGTTAACACTTCTCAGTTTTCTCACCTAGCTTTTTTTTTTTCTGAATAAATGCACTTTCCCCTTGTGTGTTGGAGTCAGTCAAGACTCAATTTAAATATTTCTCATATCATATGTAGACATAATTTTAAATTTCACTTTTAAAATAGTTATATTCAAACTATGTTTGTTAAAGTTCCACTGACTGTAAGCATGATAAACATTAAATATAAGTCCAAAAGGATTAATATGATGCTAGTGACTAAAAGTAGCCATGCTTATATTTAATTGTAAATATCAACTCATTGTTATAACATTATGACATAAATTTAAATATAAGTGTACAGGGTAGCTATTTTTTATTAATATTATGTACATTCACTGCATATTAAAAATAGTATTATTGTTACTAATGGAGTTAAGATAATATTCTCAAACATTCAAAATGTTAAATCAATTCATTATCTCAAATACCAAATAATTTTATCCTGTGTTTAGCAATACGCAATCCGAGATAGGAAGTAGTTGTGGAATTTACTGAGCTTCAGAAAATGTACATGTAGGATACTGTGAATGTGCATTGTACCACACAGCCTCTACATTCTTAAATGGTATTGCTTTTAATGGAGCAATGTGAATTTGGAATTCCATGAGATTTATATCTGAAGAAAGCAGTAGCATGGTTATAACCAAAAACATTATCAAAGGCAAAAATACAATTAAATAAACTACCAACGACATATTTTCCTCAAAATAGGAAAGATAAATCCAACTCAATGGAGACAGAGAAGATGGTTGAGCAGATGGAGGTACTTGAAACCAAATCAAATGACCTCAGTTCAATTCCCAAAAACATGGTAAAAGAAGAATGCCTACTCCTTAACTGTTCTCTAACATTTGTATATATGCCATTTCACACAGATGTACACACACACACACACACACACACACACACACACACACGAATTAGCAGTTTATAAATTAACCAAAATAAACGAAATATTTATGTATTTCAAATTATCAAGCATCAATGAAAGAAATAGAGGATGATATAAACATGGTTGCTATTAAGTGTTTGAAATTCGAACAATAGTGTTGTTTCTGACCTATTCAATGTTGGTTAATAGAATCTCTGGAATTCTTTCAAGACAGAAATTAAAGAATAAATCCAATAATTTGTGTAAAAGTATACACAAATATATATCATCTAGAGTTGAAAGAAGAAAGTGGAACTGAAATACTTCTCAGTATAGTATTAAAAAAGACATTATCGACTTACTAGAAAACGTAGAACATGGAAATTCACAATGTCTCCAATACAAATGACCTTCAACACACACTTAAAAGGGGACAAACTTTGAAATAAATGTTTCCACAGACAGTATTTCCATTTTTTTGTTTCTTTATTGGATACTTTTAATTTACATTTCAAATGTTATTCCCTTTCCCGGTTTTCCCCTCCCCATTCAGCGCAACTTCCCGCAACCACCCCCCTTACCTTCCCTCTGACATTCCCCTATACTGGAGACCAACCTTGGCAGGACTAAGGGCTTCTCCTTCCACTGGTGTTCAACAAGGCCATCCTCCGCTACATATGCAGCTGGAGCCATGGGACAGTCCATGTATAGTCTTTAGGGAGTGGTTTAGTCCCTTGGAGCTCTGGTTGGTTGGAATTGTTGTTCTTATGGGGTTGCAAGCTCCTTCAGCTCTTTCAATCTTTTCCTTAATTCCTCCAACAGCAATCTTGTTCTCAATTCAATAGTTTGCTGCTAGCATTCACCTCTGTATTTGATATGCTCTGGCTGTGTCTCTTATCAGGTTTCTGTCAGCATGCACCTCTTAGCTTCATCAATTTTATCTATGGATCACAAGTGGGGCAGGCTCTGAATGGCTGTTCGTTCAGTCTCTGCTCCACACTTTGCCTCCATATCCCCTTTTATGAATATTTTAGCTCCCTCTTTTAAGAAGGAATGAAGCATCCGTACTTTAGTCATCCTTCTTGAGCTTCACGTGCTTTGTGGATTGTATCTTCGGTAATTCGAGCTTTTGGGCAATATACACTTATCAGTGACTGCATATCATGTTTGTTATTCCATGATTGGGTGACCTCACTCAGGATGATATTTTCTAGTTCAATCCATTTGCCTATGAATTTCAATGTTTTTGATAGCTCCATTGTGTACCACATTTTCTGTATCCATTCTCTGTTGAAGGGCATCTGGATTCTTTCCAGTTTCTGGCTATTTTAAAAAAAGGTTGCTATTAACATAGTGGAGCATGTGTCTTTGTTGTATGTTGGAGCATCTTGTGGGTATATGCCCAGGAGTGGTAGAGTTGGGTCAGGTAGTGGTATGTTCAATATTCTGAGGAACCTCCAGACTGATTTCCAGAGTGGTTGTACCAGCTTGTAATCCCACCAACAATGGAGGAATGTTCCTCTTTCTCCACATCCTTGCCAGCATCTGCTGTCACCTGAGTTTTTGGCTTTGGCATTCTGATTGAGGTGAAATCGCAGGATTGTTTTGATTTTCATTTCACTGATGACTAAGGATGTTGAGTATTTCTTTAAGTACTTCTCATCCATTTGATATTTCCCAGGTGAGAATTCTTTGTTTAATTCTGTACTGCATTTTTAATAGGGTTATTTGGCTCTCTGCAGTCTAACTTCTTGAGTTCTTGTATATTTTGGCTATTGGCCCTCTATCAGAGGTGGGATTTGTAAAGATCCTTTACCAATCTGTTGGTTGCCATTTTGTCTTAATGATAGTGTCCTTTGCCTTACAGAAGCTTTGAAGTTTTATGAGGCCCCATTTGTATATTCTGGTTCTTAGAGCAAAGCCATTGGTGTTTTGTTCAGGAAAATTTCCCCAGTGCCCATGTGATCGAGACTCTTCCCACTTTTTTTTTTTTCTATTAGTGTGAGTGTTCTGATTTTATATGGAGGTTCTTGATCTATTTGGACTTAAGCTTTGTACAGGGTGATAAGAATGGATCAATTTGCATTCTTCTACATGCTGACTTCCAGTTGAACCAACACTATTTGTTGAAAATTCTCTTTTTTCCATTATATGGTTTTAGCTCCTTTGTCAAAAGTTAAGTGATCATAGGTGCGTGGGTTCATTTCTGGGTCTTCAATACTACTCCAATGATCTACCTGCTTTGTACCAATACCATACAGTTTTTATCACTATTGCTCTAATACTGCTAGAAGACAGGGATGGTGATTCCCCCAGATTTTCTTTTATTGTTGAGTATAGTTTTTGCTAGCCTGGATTTTTTTTTTGTTATGCCTAAAATGTTATTTAGCATGGATCATTAAAAAATGCACTTTAGAGCAGACCAAAAGCCCTTAGTTAAAATGTCATTATATCTTTCTTCTTCCCTTTTCTGCTCCCCCCATAGAAAGATGGATACAATTACTAGTTTTAATAAAGTATATATATGAAATACAAAATATCAGTAATTAAGATGTAATACTGTTAGCAAAACAATTTTCCCAACTATTGAACAGCTGTATTATTTGAGTGACTGACATGTTTTTTTTTCCTGTGTCATCCAACTATGAATCTATCCCGTTTATTCTTGTTCAAAGAGAGTGACAACAGATGAGATGGAATTGAATAGCCTTTTAGGAATGCAAAACAGACATGACAGTGTCAAATGGCTTTTTTAGAATGTGGAAACCTTTCACAAGTGTCCTTGCACTTCAAGTAATTTTATAATGAATTAAAGTTAACATCCGATGATGAACAATAAATAGACTAATAGTACTTAGAAGGAAATCAAATTTTAAATTAAGGAAAATATATTCAAATTAGAGAGACAAAAGTAAGTTGTAGTATACCCATATAAAAATTTAAAATAATCTTTCCTTGGGTCATCCTTGTCTAATATTTCTTAAGACAGCCACATTTACACAGTGAGTTCTATGTCAGATGTCAGTCTGGGCTATAGAGTAAGTTCTAGAACAGTAAGGGCTCCATAAAGAAATCTTGCCTCAAAAAAAAGTAAAAGAAAAAGAGAGAAAATGAAAGAAAGGAAGAAGAAAGAAAAAAGAAAGAGAGAGAGAGAGAGAGAGAGAGAGAGAGAGAGAGAGAAACAATGCTATTTTGTAACAATCCTGGACAGATGTCATACAGACCCTAAGAGAACACAAATGTCATCCCAGGTTACTGTATCCAGCAAAACTCTCAATTAACATAGATGGAGAAATCAAGATATTCCATGACAAAACCAAATTTACACAATATCTTTCTGCAAATCCAGCCCTACAAAGGATAATAAATTGTAAAGCCCAACATAAGGAGGCAAGCTACACCCTAGAAAAAGCAAGAAACTAATTGTCTTGCAACAAAACAAAGAGAAGAAAAGCACACAAACATAATCTCAAATCCAAATACAAATATAACAGGAAGCAGCAATCACTATTCCTTAATATCTCTCAACATCAATGGACTCAATTCCCCAATAAAAATACACAAATTAATAAACTGGATATGCAATAAGGACCCTGCATTCTGTTTCCTGCAGGAAACACACCTCAGAGACAAAGACAGAGACTACCTCAGAGTGAAAGGCTGGAAAACAACTTTCCAAGGAAATGGTCTGAAGAAGCAAGCTGAAGTAGCCATTTTAATATCTTATAAAATCAATTTACAACCAAAAGTCATCAAAAAAGATAAGGAAGGACACTTCATATTCATCAAAGGTAAAATCCACCAACATGAACTCTCAATCCTAAATATCTATGCTCCAAATACAAGGGCACCAACATAAAAAAGAAACCTTACTAAAGCTCAAAGCACACATTGAGCCTCGAGCTTGAAGGGGCTCGAGACCCCATATGAACCACAGTGCCAACCATCCAGAGCTTCCAGGGACTAAGCCCCTACCCAAAGACTATACATGGACTGACGCTGGGCTCCAACTTCATAGGTAGCAATGAATAACCTAGTAAGGGCACCAGTGGAAGCGGAAGACCTTGGTCCTGACAAGCCTGAACCTCCATTGAACAGGATTGTTGGGAGGCGAGGGTGGTAAGGGAAGGAGGATGGAGAGGGGAACACCCATATAGAAGGGGAGTGGGAGGGATTAGGGAGATGTGGGCCTGGAAACCGGAAAAGGGAATAGTAATTGGAATGTAAATAAGAAATAATCAATTTAATAAAGATGGAGAAAAGAAAAAAAAAAGAAGGTATTTATATGAAGAACACAACTAGCAACATCTTTAATGGCAAAAATCTTAATACTTTTCTCTGATTGGAAATATGGAGAATATATGTTCTCACCATGCTTGCTTAACATATATAATAGTATATATATGTGCCAAATGTGGGAAATAAATATATCCAATAAAAATATGCAATAAATTCAGACAATAAAATTAAAAATTAAATTTAAATATAAACATGTTATAGTTTTAATGATATAAATAAATTAAGAGCTGTAATTAAGGGCACTCAATGGACAAAGTACTTGCTGTTTAAGCAGAAAGACTGAAATTTAAATGAAGCAGCAATTATAAAACAGAGTCCCATTTGTAGATTCTGAATCTTAGAGCATAAGATTCAGCTTTATTTGGTAATTTCAGTTTTTAAGGGATGCACAGTCAGGCTAATAGTGCCTGGAATTTATAATCCCAACAGCTATCCAAATGAATGGACTTCAAGTTCCGTGAGAGATATTTTCTTTAAGAAAATATAGATAGATAAATATTGATAGAGGAAGATATTCAACATCAACCTGTTTCCTCTACACAAATACCCAAATACATACAGGAATAGGTCACACAGAAATGCACAAAACATATATAATACAGATTATAAAGATTATGCTTGGGGGAATTCTTCATGGAGTGAAATATATTTCTATTGATCCAGATGTTGCTGTTTTGACAAGAGTCTTGTCTTTGTGGGCTTTGCTGTGCCGGCTGGCAAACTAGAAATACTAGGTATAAGGGTTCCCTAAAGAACAGAGCTGATAGAATTAATATATGTATATATGTACAAATAATTACTAACATAACAATATTTATAATAATTTTAAATAAAAATGTGTAATATATTTATAATATATAAACATAATGCATAAATATAAAATTTATAAAATGTTCATAATATAAATATATCAAATAAAATTATAATATTCATGTAAAACTATTAAAGATAATGTAACAAATAAAGTTATATAGTCCATAAACAAATTCTATCATATATATATATATATATATATATATATATATTTCTTCTATGAGACTTATTAGGGTGGCTTGCAAGCAGTGGTCTAAGTAGTCCAACACTGTCCCTTGATAGAAAAGTGAAAGATCCAACAGTTCTAATTGGCTGCATAAGCTCCAGAAAATTCATAGAGCTTCTCATGGTCAATCCACCTTTGGAATATGAAAGAACTAATTTCTAAATCCAGTAAAGCAATGTCTCAGTCACACAGTTTATGAATTTGCCAAAATGTGTGGGCAAAGAATCAAAGAGCCAAAAATCCTTCTTCTGCTTCCTTTGATGTAGCAACTACCAAACAATGTTACCCAAATTTAGGGTGGGTTTTAACCTCAAATGATCCTGACTTAGGGATTATCTTTCACTCACAAATAATACAGTCCTGAAAATCCTTTACAGGTATGACCAGCTCCTTAGATTTTAGTACAGTCTATATGTAATAAAGTTGAAGACAAAGACTGTCCATCACACTGGAAAAACTTGATAAATTGCACTGAATCTCTGTATCATGTAAATTACAAGGGATATCATAGTTACCCCAAAATATAGTTATTTTCAAACAGTAACAAGTAATTAAAATGTATGTGATTTCCTTCAGACCCTGAATCCTGAAACTAGGATTTGAAAGATTCATATGTCATAATTCTTTTGACATAAAAATGACTAAATTTTTCTCACTCCGTTTTTATAACTAATTTCACCAATTCTTGGTATTTTGTCCTATACTTTTCTGAAAGTATGTCTGTGTTGCATCTGCACCGCGTCCTGCCTCTCTACAAATGGTACCCAAGTCCCGCTGATAGAGCATTCAGGTGAGACAGAATGAAGTCTGAAAAGGGAGGTTCACAGTCTCTGTTCGCCTTCGCCTGGATGAACGCTGTGGTTCTCACCATTCTCTTTGTGTACCTAGCCACCAACATATTGGGAGTCAGGAGCGCTGGTCCTGGTCTATACTTCCCCTCAGGGCATCCACTTTTGAGGCAAGAAGGGGAAGGCAGACCAAGGGACACAGGTGTAGTCTATTCTCAGTGGGCTTGAGTGCCTTTGGACAGGTTGGAGGAGAAAAAACGTGCCTAACAACTTTTAGGCATGGCTCTTTAAGAAAAGCCCTTTACTCAGGCGATTCTTTTTCTTTTCTTTTTTTATTGGATATTTTATGTATTTATATTTCAAATGTTATCCCCTTTCAGGTTTCCCCTCCAGAACTTCCCTATCTCATCTCCCCTCCCAGCGCGCACTCCCCACCTCACTAACCTGGTATTCCCGACACTGGGGAATTGATTCTTCACAAGAACAAGGGCCTTTCCTCACGTTGATTCCAGACAATGCCATCCTCTGCTACATATTCAGCTGGAGCCATGGGTCCCTCCATTTGTACTCTTTGGTTGGTGGTTCAGTCCCTAGGAGTTCTAGAGTGTCTGGTTGGTTGATATTGTTGTTCTTCTTATGGGGTTGCAAACTCCTTCAGCTCCTTCAGTCCTTTCTCTAACTCCTCTATTGGGGTCCCTGTGAACAGTCCAGTGGTTGGCTGTGAGCATCTGCCTCTGTATTTGCCAGGCTTTGGCAGAGCCTCTCAGGAGGCAGCTATTGACAGGCTCCTGACAGCAAGCACTTCTTGGCATCAGCAACAGTGTCTGGGTTTGGTGTTTATATATCGGATGTGCAAGTGGGGCATTCTCTAGATATCTTCAGTCTCTACTCCACACTTTTTCCCTAGACGATTCCTAATGACGAGATAGGATCTTTCCTTGTCCAAACTTGTTTATTTGATGGTGGATGTCAATGCATACACTTTAATCCAAGCATACCAGGAATTAAATACCTTTTGCAGGAAGGAATGCCCAGGAAGAGAAGCTCATTGGCTGAACACTCTAGATATCTCATTAGCATAGAGAACTCAAGGTGTTTATGCTAAGTGATCCAGTGCCCATGGTCCTCAGTGAGGAGTCTTGGTTATGTGTTCCAGAGCAGATTGAGGCAGATAGGAAATGGTCATTCTCAATTCTGAGATTCCATGGATGTGAGCTCATTCAACCTTATACATGTCTGATAAAGTCCCACATGTCCTACTTTTCTCTTTCTCAAACATCATACAATTTAGCAGTTATATTTAGTTCCCAAAATTGTTTTCCAGCAATTTTCAAGGTGATGTAATGCGAAAGTGCATTTTGTGCTGAGGTAATAAGAGTCATTAGTGATGATCAATGCTATTTCTCAGTTAATTGATAATAAAAATGACAGTGCATTAATTCTATAGGCTATGAATAAATTATTCAAGAATTTAACATATTCTTTACAAAGAAATGTAGAACAATTCCTATATATAACAAAAATATACCCTTTAATTATTTCCATTGTTGATCAATTTGAAAATATTAATTTCTATTTTACATCGTGCAGCAGAGGAGATGAATTTTTGATTAAATATTGCTTTCCAAACACAACGCGGCTGTAGAGCTTATTTACTCTTCAAGCATTAAATCTACTTTAGCTCTTATTATTAAAATAGTTCCATCTTCAGTAACATCAAGACCTTTTTAAAATTGATTTTTCAAGTCCTTAATTGTCTTTGACCATAACCTTAGGTTTTATAATTGAAATGTGTTCCTAGCTCATTATGGGTCTTTTAACCTACAACCTCAACATCAGAAGAATCAGACATAAAACTATTTCTTTTATGGGAAATCATAAATTTATCAACATTTCAGGGACTCTTTTATATAGCAATCAGCTGCCGTGGTATTAGAATAAATAGAACAGGCAATGAAAATCTTTATTTTTAATGTTTTCTAAACAATAAAGATAAGCTTTACATCTATATGTTATTGTCACAGTTTTAATTCAAATATAAGGTGGTTTGATAGATTACTATTTATTTCTGATATTAATATAATTACATCATTTCCCAGGTCCCTTACGTTACCAGCCTATGTACACTCCTTGCTCTCTTTCAAATCTGTGACCCATTCTTCATTCATTGTTGTAATATGCATATATGTATGTAGAAGTATAATATATAAATTATATTCCTAATTTATTCCTACACATATAAACATGTTATACAGGAAGTAAATTAAATATTGTATATAATACATTTTTCTATACATATACTGCTTAATCTATACAATTTCACTAATTTATTTCTTGGGTGTAGTCATCCATCATGGCTTGGAGTTTACCTTCATTTTCTGTAGGACTGGATTTGTGGATAGTTATTGTTTATATTTTGTTTTGTCATATAATAGTTTGGTTTCTCCTTCTAGGGTTTCTCCATCTGGGGGTTTTACCAGGGAATCTGTGATTTTGTAGACTGCATATCACCTGTTCAGACATTCCAGCTTTTAGAGACTGTGTTAAAAGTTAGCTGTGATTCTGATAGGTCTGTTTTTGAATGTTACTTGGTTTTTGCCTTGGCAGCTTTTAATATTCTTTCTTTCTTTTGTACATTTTTTGATTATTATGTAACAGGACAGGGTTCTTTTTTCCTTTTCTGGTCCAATCGACTTGGTGCTCTGTGAGCTCCTTGTATGTTTACAGGCATGCCTTTCCTTAGCTTCTGGAAATCATGTCCTATGATTTTGTTGAAAATATTTTCTGTGCCTTGGGGCTGGGACTCTTTATCTTCTTCTATTCTTATTATTCTTATGTGAGATCTTTTCATAGTACCACAGATTTCTTGGATATCTTCTGCCAGTAAGATTTTAGACTTAGCATTTTCTTCGACTGATGTATTTTTTTCTATTGTATGTTCTGTGCCTGAGATTTTCTCTTCCAATCCTGTATTCTGTTGATGAAACATGCATCCGTGGTTGTTCTCTGGGTTTTCCATCTCGAGGACTGCTTCAGTTTGTGTTTCCTTTATTGCTTCTATTTCACTTTTCAGGTCTTGAACTGTTTTATTCATTTCCATGACCTTGTTTAATTGTATTTTTTACTATTTCTTTAAGGAGTATATTAATTTCCCTATAAAGGCTTCTATAATCTTTGTAAGATTGGATTTAAGGTCGTTTTCTTTTTCTTCAGTTGTGTTAGTATGCCCAGGGCTTGTTGTAGTAGGATAGCTACGCTCAGAAGGCACCATACTGCCCTGACTTTTTACTGATTGTGTTCTTTTATTTCCTTTTCTTTTATTAGATATTTTCTTTATTTACATTTCAAATGTTATCCCCTTTGATTGTGTTCTTAGACTGGCCTTTAGATATGAAAACTTTGTTTAAAATCAGGTGAGTAAAATTAGATAGTTTATATCTTGGACTATCTCATGTGCTATTTATATCATGTGCTATCTCATTTTTTTTCTTTTTTCTTTTTTTTGGAGCTGGGGACCGAACCCAGGGCCTTGCGCTTCCTAGGCAAGCGCTCTACCACTGAGCTAAATCCCCAACCCCTCATGTGCTATCTCATGTGCTAAATATTTTTTGTTGTTTTGCTTTGTTTGTCTGGGTTTGCCAGTATAATCTATTTTTATTACTTGGTTCTCTAACTTAACGCATGCATATTTGCAGCATTGTTCATTTTATTCATAACTACTTTGGGTATTATTGGTTATTAACTTGACCACATCTGGAATTAATTAATACCCCAAAATAGAAAATACACATGTGAGGAATTTCTGCTTAATTTGAAGTGAGAAGATCTACTTATAATCATATCTTTGAGGCAGGATACAATGCCTTTAGTTCATATTTAATCCAGATCTTTAAACCAGATCGAACCTAGGTCACGCCTTTTGTTGGAAGCTGTTGTTCTTTGCCTGCTTGTTCCCATCTTTGCCCCCAAGTCTGTTCTTCCACCAGCATTAGAGCCTGCTTCTTTAGGATTCTAGCATGTTCTTAAAACCGCTCCAGACATCTAGCTTCATGTAATTAGAAACTACTAGATCCTTTGAGCGACCATCATAGCCAAGCATTGTTGAATAATCTGTACCACAGCCTGTAAATAATTTTAATAGTCCTTTTTTTTTTCAATTCTATGTGAATTGTAACCTGGAACTCATGTCTGGAAATGACCCTGGTACAGGCTTAAACATCAAAGTGTTTTTTATAACATCACATTCTTGTTAAAAAAAAACTCACTGAGTAGGATCAAATATTTCCATTGCATTAGGATTTTGCTTCATATGAAACCACATCATGGACTGCATATCATTAACTGAAAACATAACTCTAATGAAGAATTTATCAAAATACTTTACTTAATGTTAACCAAATCTCTCGTCTATAGCATACATATAAGTAGCATAAAAAAGAATGTTGAGAATCAGAAATAAAATTCACATTTCATTTTCAAATCTTTCTGTATCATGTTTTCTATTGATTCAGTCATTTAACACTATTCACATAGCATATATTTAATGCACATTTTATATTCTCATTATGAGGATAGATGATTTTGCATATTATTGAATTGGAGCTCAGTCATTTAAAGAGAGATCATCTGTGCATTAGACAGCATTACTTTATTTTTAGTGCTGTGGATACACGTGAGTAAGAAAAATGATTATGGCCACTGTTACTAAACAGATGGCAGGGAATTTCCCCTTTACTCTCTGTAACTCAAAAGGATTGTGCTTTCCTTTTAGCTGCAAAGCAAAGTATCACCGATAGAATCATTCAATCACTTTCATGTTTTGCCAATTTCAATTAGGATATGAAACCTTGTTGATGACCAACATCCCATACCTAGTTTTCAGAATTACTATAATAGTGTTACATCTGAAGGTAATCATGGTACAAACTGCGGTAAAGATTTACATTTTTATGGCCTTCAATATTGCATCTTTCTAGCACCTAAACAATCTTGGGGTACTTTCAGTCCAGGAGATCAGCAACCCAAGGAGTGAATGTGACACTACTTAGAGGGATCATTCCAATTTTAGCCATCTAAGGGCAGCTAAAAGGTGATTTAGAATTTCAAGGATTCATAATTATTTAGAGAGTGAGAAAATGTCTGTCAGTTAAATCTTCCTCAATGTCCTTTTTTAGAGCAAAAGATACAGTACACATGGGCTTACTACCATGTAGGACAACTTCAGAGACTCCCCATGAATAATGTTATAGGGTATACATCGTCTGCTAAATAATAAGTTATGAGCATTTCTAATTTTTTAGTTATTTTGTTGTATATATAAACAAACCATTGAAATTTCTATAAAGCAAACTAAAGAGAATGTGATTTGAAAGAGACAGAAAATCAAATTTAATATTTAACCAGGATATGTTTGAAATAATTCAAAGAAGATAACATTGTATAACAGGCAAGATGAACATGAAATAAAAAGGAAATAAGAATATTAGAAGTTAAAACTTTCACAGAATCAGAAATTGACCAAATATGACAAAATTTCTGCTTGAAGATTTTTGTCAGTGACTATAAATGTAGATTAAAATGGTGAATATATATAAGATAGGGCCGCAAAACTTAGTAGACCTTAGAACTTAGCACAACTGACTCCATGATGGAAATATGATTCAAGCTGTACAACTCAGCACATTGACAGCACCACCTGCCCAATCTGTAACAAAGATCATATTCATCAAAAACCGAGAGATCTTTGAAGGTTTCTAGTTATACTACTTTTTGGATTCTGTACTTCTGCTTCTGACTAGTTAACTGTAGTATGTCAACTCAGTACATTTGTGTGTGTGTGTGTGTGTGTGTGTGTGTGTGTGTGTGTGTGTGTGTGTATTTAAAGTCTCACCCTGAGAAAGGCTTGAGTTTATGCTGGGATCCTGAACACCCAATGTAGTCCCTGGCCAGTAACAGACTTTCTATTAGCTTAATTAAACCCATGTCTGAGCAGGGCTCTGTGGTGAATATACCACTAAAATATACTTCCTTTGAATACTTAAAATTTGTTCTATATTAAAATGCCAACTATTTTCATACTATTTTAATATACTAATTATCCCTTAAAGTGAAAATCTAAAATGAAAACTTTCACATGAAGCCAATATAGAGTGTGCTGATGTGATTAAAACCTGGGCATTAGAATACGTTTTGATGAAAACTAATTAAATTAATAAAATACATAAAAGGCTATTTGCATATTACTTTTCTTGAGCTGACAATAAACACTATTTTTGTCACTTTGCTTTTTGTTAATTCTTTTGCTAAATGTACTCATTGATTGTAGAAATATATATTGCCTAAGTTAGTTTTTTTAATAAATTTATTCATCCAATGTCTCATATTGTACACTTGTTTTCATTCTACTTTTTGTGTTTTATTAAATACAAAAAGATAATAGCTTTCATTTTGATACCTTATCATTTCTAAATTTTATATTTACTTATCTGAATTCATCTTCACAGAATTTTTGTTGATCACATGCTTACTTAATATTTTAGTTATTTAAATAACAAAGTTTTGTCCTGAGTAAGGAGAGAGTTGTTTCCTATATTCCTCATTTTGGATAGAGCATCTATTCTCTCTAGTCACTTTTGTTCACTCAGATGGCATAAATGACATTATTTATACCAAAAGATGAATTCCATTTAAATTTTGGAGTAGTTTATAATTCTTATCTACCTGGAGGTGAGCACCTCTTCATTTATATTTTGATGTTGATTTTTAGACTTAATCCAATATCTTAATATTCTAAACTATACACAAAGTTTACCTCACTGAGAGTATCTACATTTTTCCATATTTAATACTATCAGTAATGAAAACATGAGGATATAGACATAATTTTTAGTTACGTTAATATCATTCATCAAATCTGTTTAAGAAATGTTGAATTTAATATTTTTATGATTATTCTTTAAAACAGTCAAATTTTAATGGAGATATTTTGCATACAAGGGGAATATTTTAAGAAATATATGTGATTATTTGGTTACATGTATACTTTTAAGCTTTATTGGGCACACTACAAAATCCAAATTAAAAATTGTATCATTGACACATTGTAAATACGATTTCATTACTTTGGGTACACAGTATATATTTGCCTGCTTTAGTTCAGCAATTAAAGCCTTGAATAAACATAACAATGTTAGAACAGTATCTTGAATAATTCAAAATGAGTACTAATGAAAACATGCTATATCTCAGTATAAGGAAAGAGAATACATGGGTTTCCTATCTAATGTCATCATGCTCTACAACTTGGTTATCATGTTAAGTCTAAAAGAAAGATCTATCCATAAGTCTTTTTCAGAAAACTAATTTGTGTGGGTCACATAAATTAAAAACATTCAAGCAACAGACAAATAAAGGTAGGTGCTTTGTTTATCTGGGGGGGTGTAACTGGAAGGAGTGGGGCAAGGGAAACGTGTGATTGGGATGTGTCATATGAGAAAAGAATCAATTTTAAATGAATAAAAGAATGAAATAAACCAAATAATATGTTCACAGCTTTGGATTTGACTTATTGAATTGTAGAAACAGAGACATCTAGCTAATATGCTGGTGCAGACGTGTAATCCCAGGACTTAGATTGATGAACAGTAAACGCAAGGATTCAAAAAAGTATGCCCTACATAGAGAGAGCAAGTTTTAACTACTAACAAACAAACAAACAAAATGTTGGTAACTAAAGTAAATATATCATTAAATAATCTAAAACTTACACCTTTCAGAAAATCACCCATTCCTTGTTTCATTCTTATATCTAACTGTGTGATCTCAGACATATATTTATCATAGTCCTTGACATTTCTTGGAAGAGATTTCCTTCTTTCTCATTGTCCCCAAACTTGGAAAAATTTGTCAAATTTGGCACAGCCAAAACAGCTTCTAAGCTTTTGTCCATTTATATCCATATTATGAAGTTCTGAAGTCTCAGAGCACATCTTGCTTCATGTAATGAATCCCATACTGTTTCCCTTAATACAATAAGTCTGAAGCAATTATTGTTTCCAGTATTCACTCTCACCAATCAACATGTCATTGAAACAGAAACCAAACAGAGACACAGTAAAACTAATAGATGTAGTGAAACAAATGGATTTAACAGATATCTACAGAACATTTTACCCCAAAACAAGAGAATATATCATCTTCTCAGCACCTCATGGAACCTTCCCCAAAACTGACCATATAATTGGACACAAAACAAACCTCAACAGATAAAAGAAGATTAAAATAATCCTATGCATTCTATCATATCACTATGGATGAAGGCTGGTCTTCAATAACAACAGAAACAACAAAAAGCCCACAAACACATGGAAACTCAATAACTCTCCGATCAAAGATAACTTGATCAAAGCAGAAATAAAGAAAGAAATCAAATACTTTATAGATTCAATGAGAATGATGACACAACATACTCAGACTTAATGGATGCAATGAAAGCAGTGTTAAGAGGAAAATGTATAGCACTAAGTGCCTTCATAAAGAAACTGAAGAGATCTCATACTTTCTACTTAACAGTACAACTGAAAGTTCTAGAACAGAAAAAGTAAGTACACCCCAAGAAGAGTATATTGGAGGAAAGAGTCAAACTCAAGACTGAATCAACCACTTAGAACCAAAGAGAATGATACAAAGAATCAACAAAACCAAGAGCTGGTTCTTTGAGAAAATCTAGTACAATATTAAAAAAAAATCTGGTAACAATTACTGCAATCCCATGGGCATATAAATTTAAGGTTTGACTGTATAAAATCTCTTTTCCTGGGTACATATGACTTCTACCATTAAGATGAGATCTAAAGCTTAGGAGACCAGGATCTAGTATATTTGCTTGTGATTGAGTAGAGGTTAGCAGGTTCTAAAGTGTATGTGACATCACCTGTTAAGGGTAGCTTCTATTGACTGAGAAACAAAGATAAACATCTAGGGAGGGAAAGTCTAGGATAAACCTTCTGGGAGATTTGGATCAAACCTGGCTTGACAAAGTTATTTTCATTAAAAGGAACATCTTGTTCCTACATATTATAAATTTTTAACAAAATTAAAGTAAAATTGTACTTACTTTCAATTAAGTAAATACATACTCTTAAAACAGTAAATGAAATTTTAGCATTGATTTGGTGTATCTGTTGACACGAATGTGGAAAGCAAGAGTACCACTTGTTAGGCAGAATAATGAAGTCCATGATATTATCTTTAGAATGTGTTCATAAATTATATAATAGGAAGAATTGAACCCAAAATTAGAGTAAGACTGCAATTTCATTGGCATTGATGAAGTTTTTTTTTTCTTTTTGTATTTTACTGCTATTTTAGTTTGCTCAATACTTACTGACTGGTGTTCCTTGAGATAGAATCTCATGAATACAGATTATCATCAAGTTCACTAAATAACTAAAGATGACCAGTGGATTGTTGTCTTTTTTCTAATATCTACAGAGAATAATATAAATTTCCATGCTTTTATTTGAGACACAGAGAGTACTTTGGATGAAAGACCTTTAAAAATGCAACAGTATTTTTACTATTTGCATTTTAGTATACTGAATGTGAAAAAATAAAAAAAAACCAATAGGCTCATAAACAAATAAGCTAACTAATAATAAATAAATAAATAAAAGCATTTGGTAAACATTTTCTTATCTATTCGAAAATACAATGAACATAGAATTCTACAATTGGAAAACTCCAAGAGAATATGGACATGTTTACAAAAAATAAAAATAATGTAGTAGAGTTAACTAATATTAAAATAAACAATAGTTTTGTTTTAAAAAAATAAATGGAATCAGATATAAGAAACAAATTATAAAAATCTTAGAAAAGGACTTTAGAACAAATGAAACAGACAAAACCTCTAAACAAATTCTTCACAAAATTTTAAAGTAAGAAAAATGCAAATAGTTGCTAACATTCAACTCACAAAAGTATTTGTTTATTATATAAAAAGTGTTTTAATTAAAACATATAAAGAATATAAAACTGTTTTACAGGCTTTTATTTTAGCTGAAGGAATATGTATCATAGTGGCTTGAATAAGGATTGCCCTAACAGGCTCATGTTTGAACAGCAGGTCACCAGTGAGAAGAACTCTGACATAATTAGAAGGAACATGAGATGTGACCTTGTTGGATCAAACAAATCATTGGAGATGGACTATAGGTTTTAAAAGCACATGCCATGCTCGATCTCCTTTCTGCCGGAAGATTTGGGATGTAGTTCTCAGCTCTTGCCTGCACCCTACATTCTTCCATTCTCCAATATGATAATAGTAAACTAAGCCTCTAAAACTGTAAGCAAGCCCAAAACTAAATGTTTTCTCATTTAAGAGTGATTTTGATTTGGTGTCTCTAAAGAGCAATGAAATAATGACTTAGGTGTGTGTGTGTGTGTGTGTGTGTGTGTGTGTGTGTGTGTGTGTGTGTGTCCAATGGTTAACAGCAAGCATCCTCTTCTCTATCAATAAGTCTCTGGCAAAGCCTCTCGGGAGACATCCATATCAGGATACTCACAGCAAGCACTTCTAAGCATCAGCATTAGTGACTGGGATTGGTGGCTGCATATGGGATGGATTTCAAGATGGGACAGTCTCAAGACGGTCTTCCCATCAGTCTCTGCTCCACTCTTTCCCCTATATTTCATCCAGTGAGCATTTTGATCCCCCTTCTAAGAAGGACCGGAGCATCAATACTTTGGTATTCCTTCTTCTTGAGCTTCACAAGGTTTGTGAATTATATTTTGAGTACTATGAGAAATTGGGCTAATATTTACTTTTCAATGAGTGCATACTATGTATGTTCTTTTGTGGCTAGGTTACCTCACTCAGAATGAAATTTTCTAGTTCTACCCAATTGCCTAAAAATTTCATGAAGTCATTGTTTTCAATAGTTGTTTTTAACTGATTTTTCTACCTTCTGGCTATTAGAAATAAGGCTGCTATGACCATAGGAGAGTGTATATCCTTCTTATATGTTGAAGATTCTTTCAGGTATATTCCCTGGAGTGGTTTAGCTGGGTCCTCAGGTAGTGCAATGATCAATATTCTGAGGAACTTTCAGACTGATTTCCAGAGTAGTTGCAATACCACCAACAATGGAGGAGTGTTCCTCGTTCTCCACATCCTGGCCAGCATCTGTAATCACCTGAAATTTTTATCTTAGACATTCTGACTAGTGTGAGGTGGAATCTCAGGGTTCCTTTGATTTGCATTTCCCTGATGAGTAAAGATTCTGAAAACTTCTTTAGGTGCTTCTCAGCCATTCAATATTCCTCAGCTGAGAATTCATTGTTTAGCTCTGTACTCCATTTTTTTTAACAGAGTTATTTGGCTCTCTGGAGTCTAACTTCTTGAATTCTTTATATATTTTGGATATTAGCCCTCTATCGGAAGTAAAATTCACAAAGATATTTTCCCAATAGTTTGGTTGCCATTTTGTCCTAATGACAGTGTCCTTTGCCTTACAGAACCTTTGCAGTTTTATGAGGTCACATTTGTTAATTCTTGATCTTAGAGCATAAGTCATTGGTGTTTTGCACAGTTTCTTCTATTAGTTTGAGTGTATCTGGTTTGATGTGGAGGTCCTTGATTCACTTGGACTTAAATTTTGTACAGGGTGAAAGGAAGGGTCGATTTGCATTCTTCTACATGCTGACCTCCAGTTAAACCAGCACCATTTGCTGATAAAGATATCTTTTTTCCAGTGGATGGCTTTAGCTCTTTTGTCAAAGGTCAAATGACCTTGGGTATATGAGTTTATTTCTGGGTCTTCAGTTCTATTCAACTGTTGTACCTGCCTGTCTCTGTACCAATACCATACAGTTTTATCACTATTGCTCTGTAATAATGGTTGAGATCAGTGATCATAATTCCCTCAGAAGTTCTATTATTGTTGACGATGAGGATAGTTTAGAGCAAAACAACTTTATATTTCAAGTGGAGAAAAGCTCAACAAAAATATATAGATAGATAGACAGATAGGTAGATAGATAGATAGATAGATAGATAGATAGATAGATAGATAGATAGATAGATAGGTAGATAGATAGATTGATAGATAAAATAGGAGTGTGGTCTAAGAGTCATTATGATTACAAATATTTGAAATATTGGAAAGGACAATGTATTTAAATTTATTTTTATGCTTTTATTAGATGTTACTCATAATCATATTTAAGAACAAATCTTGTTCAACTCCCATTTCATGTGACACGAGAGACCCTTTGATTTAGCAATGTATTGCTATTTTTAATTTATTAATTAGAAATATCCTACTTAATTTTCTGTTGCTCTGAAGATATTCCCTGACAAAGACAGAATTGTCATTTTGGCTCGAAGTTCCAGTTTACGGTTCATGATGTTTCTGAAGCCACAGTATAAGAAGCAATGGGACAAGACAAAACAAAGCAACAAAACAAAACAAGCAAACAAAATCACCAGTAATTCAATATTGCAACTAAATTATCCTATTAACAAAACACAGATGTTGCCTGGAAAATCTTTGTCTGAAACAACATTAATATAGAATTCATCCTTTGTTGTGTTGAAATATAGAGCTTTCTGGTACCATGTTGAATTGAAATGTAGAATCTTCTGGTAATTAGTTTCCTATTTTCTTTCCATTCACTGCCTCTTTGTTTGCTTCCTCCTCCTTCTTTTTCTTTTTTGACATCGTTTCTCTAGGTGTCCCTGACTGGACTGCAACTCCTTTCTTTGTGGCTGCTTCAGTAACTTTGAGAGGTAAAATTGTTAAAATATTTCAACATTTATCACAAGTATTTTAATTTATTTTGACCAGCTCCTGATAAATTGGTAACATGTGCAGCAATGCCACTGTCCAACCAAACTGATGCCCTCAAATAAAGGCAGATAAACTGCAGAGGGATAGAAACATACTTGATAGAAGCAAATAGTTCATAAATTATTCAAGGAAACGTGCTCTTTGCTTAAGAACTGCATGAGTGCTACTAAAACATTTCCATCCAGAAAACATAATGATCTTAATGAGTCAAATCCAAAACTCTTAAAGTCTCCTCAGATAGGCAGGTTAATTTTCTATGTAATTAACTAATTGCTAATGAATCTGGTGCTGACACCTAGCTTACCAAAATCTGCCATGTGTTTCTATCACCAGTTAAATACACATGTTTTTACTGAAAAATCCAAGCTTAAAATATGTTCTTCTTGTTAACACATTTTAAATTCAGATAAAGGCTCTCAATTCTTATACCCAAGGTGTACATATTTCAGAGATACAATCTTTGAATCTTCCAATACTAGTTTTTAATTAGATTTACCCAATCTCCCATAGATTGTTTTTTCATAATATTTAAAGATAATAGCACATTCTTCACAAAGCTATATAAATTATTTCCAAGCTGATTTCTTCTTTAGTATAATTAAAAGAATTAGATAAACAAACATTGGACAAAAACATCTTCTAAATAGCAAAAAGTTAGGTAGTTCAAAATAAAAACAGAATCTAACTATATATGGCTACAGAATGATTATGAAAGGTCATAATTACAGTGTTAGTGGGTTTTATATGCTCTCATCTCTGCTTAGAAAACACTGCCTTGACTGTTAGTTCTCATATGTGGGTTTTTATTTGTTTTGTTTTGTTATCATAATTCTTTGTATGTTCTTCATATCTCAATGTGACCTATGGGAAAATGTGAAACCATCTATACCAGTATCTTTCCTTTTTTTCTAGTCTTCAATTAATATTGTAACTGCTCATATACTCATATACCTTTGGAGTTTTGGGGACCATGTACTAAAGGAAAACTGACTCCCTTTCTCCTAGCAGCTCCTCAGCAAATGATGTTACTTTATGCAAAAGTCACTTTCTAATCTAGGATTTGGTGTGGTTTGAGATTACACAGATCTTGTGCCTGCTGTCCTAACTGTTCTGAATTCCTAAGAACAACTGCCACACTGAGTCTATGAAACTGTTTTCTTCTACTAATTTAACACTACGGGTTCTTACAACATTTACAATTCTGCAATAATTAGCCTTGGGAGAACAAAGTATGAAATTGATATCCTGTTTTGTACTACACATTTCTTAGCTTCTTATTCTGTTTTGGTTGTGGTTTTCTATACTGACTGAGAGCAGAAGTTTCTCATGAGGACTGAAAGATGTATCAACCTTTGAAATCAAAACAAGTCTTTAGGGGCTAGTTTAATCCTATGTTGATTTAGCTGACTAATAATACTCAATCCTCCCCAGAAACTATACCTATCTAGTCATTAAATCATGGACTCAATAAGCTGCTACATATAGTTTTGAATTTACAGAGTAGTCCTTAATGCCCACCAGGAAGAGTTAGATACTCTCACAGTGTTTATGTGACTACTGTCACTGGTTATGCCTTGCCACACAAACCATTATTTTAGCTAGAATGGTTCACAGATGGATATAATTGATAACTTAATTTTATCCTTCAGTAGCTCACATAGAACCTACCAGCATGATGAAAAATAGTCAATAGGGAAGCTTCTTGGTTCATCCACATCTCAATAATGCGATGTCTTCTAATAACACATAGTTTTCCAAATTCTGGTGATTAGCTAAGAGCAACATCAATTTCTGGTAATGGTTGAGGGTCTATGGGACTTCATTAACAATCAACTCCCAAAGAGATAACTCACTACAAAGGACTTTCCCTTGGTCAACCTATTGTGTCTAGTAGAAGCATTGCTGCCTAGTTATTGAGCAATTTCATTTAAACATTTTATGTGTGTACTTTTTATGAAGCTTTTACCTTAGCAGGTTTCCATATAACCTTTGGAAATATCTCTAGTGATAATTATCTCTTCCCTATTCTCTCCTTTACCTTGACTTCTCATCCTCGTTAAAAAATAGGGCAGTTTGCAAAGGGAAACAACCTATTTTAATCAATTATCATACTACACTCAAAGTTGATGCTGTTGGTCTGGTCTACTGTTTTGGCTCTTCTATGCAGCTAATTATCAAATCTCTTATTGCTGCATCTTTATTCTTTCTTGCTTTATAATCATGGTTCTGTGTTACATGAAGTTGGATGGACCAGGAATATAATTCCCAAAACAAAACAAAAAAAATTAAGAAAACAACTGCTATATAAAAGAAAACATATATTCATAGAATGAAGATTCTGTAAAAGAAAAATTGTTTGTGCAAGCATTTTAAACTTGGATGAAATGATATGTTGCTAACCCATTGGCTGCTATGGGGAAATTAGATATAGATTTCTGAATCGTGTATTTCTTTTAAAAAAATATGCCATATAAGCTATAAAAGAAGCTAGGTCTCTACCATAATTAAGTTACCAAATTTCTATTTTTCCAAGGAAAAATAATTCAATATTATTAAAAATAAATTGGATTTGCTTGCTGTCTTTACTATATAGAATAGCATGTGTCTGACTGAAATGGAAACATCATGGCTTTTCAGCCCTAACGTAGGTTAGATTTTCTTCGAAATTGAGATAAGAGCATTTTTAAAAGCCAGACAGTTTCATAGATTAAACAAAACAAAAGAGCAAGATAAGGAAATCAAATAGAACAACATATACTGAGGATATTGTTGTAAAGAGAAATTGCAAGAAACCTGAAAGAAAATCCACTTATTTAAAGGTCTCTCGCTGATGCTTTGTTTTATTTGATGCCTTTTTGCAGATTTAAGACTTAAAATTAAAAATTGTAAATATTGCAAAATTTAAAGAAAAGCAACTTTGTGTCAGAAATGTCAGGAGACTAGAAGACAATTGACAAAACTAAAATAAAACTGAAGAATAAAATATGCAAGGTATCTTCCTTAGTTAAACGTAAAATACATATGATGCAAATCTTCCTTTGCTTAAGAATGGACAAAAGGATGTGATTCTGTGCCACAACTATCCGTATCAAAATCCAGAGATCATCTCCTAGGAGTGTTGACGCATCTACAATCATAGGCTCACAGGCTCACAGGAAAGAGAAGCTCCAGTCACAGACAGCAAGAACAACTACTGAGATAGCCAGATGTTAAGAGATAAGCACAGGAACATAAGCAACAGAAACTAAGGCTATTTGGCATCATCAGAAACTAGTTCCCCAAACACAGAAAGTGCTAGAGTACTCCAACACAGCTGATAAGCAAAATATTGATTTAAAATTACACGTCATGATGATGATAGAGGACTTTAAGAAGGACATAAATAACTCCCTTAATGAATGACTACAGGAGAACACAGGTAAACAGATAGAAGAATTTAAGAGGAAACATAAAAATACCTTAAAGAAATACAGGAAACCACAAACAAACATGTATTGGAATTGAACGAAACCATGTGGGATCTAAAAATGGAAATAGAAACAATAAAGAAATAAAAAAGGGAGACAAGTCAGGAGATAAAAAACCTAGGAAAGAGATCAGGAGTCATAGATGCAAGCATCACCAACAGAATACAAGATAGAAGAGAGAATCTCATATGCAGAAGATACCATAGAAAACATTGTCACAACAGTAAAAAAATGCAAAATACAAAAAGGTCCTAATCTAAAACATTCAGGAAATGCAGCACACAATGAGATCAATCCTAAGAAAAAAGGAATAGAATAGAGCAAAGATTCCCAACTCAAAGGGCCAATAAACATCTTCAACAAAATTATAGAAGAAACTTCCCTAACCTAAACAAAAAGAAAGAGGTACCCATAAATATATAATACATATATAGAACTCCAAATAGATTGGACCAGAAAAGAAATTCCTCCTATCTCATAAATATCAAAACTGCAAATGCACAAAACAAAGAAAGAATATTAAGTGCAGTAAGGGGAAAATGGAAAGTAGCTTACAAAAACAGACCTATAAAAATTGCACCAGACTTCTCAACAGAGACTCTAAATCACAGAAGATCCTGGGAAGATATCATCCAGACTATTAGAGAACAAAAATGCAAGTTCTGACTAATATACCCAGGAAAACATTCAATTACATATTCTAGCCCTAAAAAGGAAAATAAATGGAAAACTCCAAGAAAAAGCAAAGTATTAATTTTTCAACAAACTCAGAATATAGCCACACAGTCATAATTCTATGTTTAACAACAAAAATAACAGGGAACAAAAATCATTGCTACTTAATATTGCTTAACATCATTGGACTCAATTCCCCAATAAAAAATATACTAAAGGACTGGATATGTAAAGAGGACCCAGCATTTTGCTGCATACAGGAAACACACCTCAGTGACAAAGACAGACACTACCTCAGAGTAAAAGGCTGGAAATTTTACAATCAAATGGTCCCAAGAAAAAGCTGGTGTAGTCATTCCAATATTGAATAAAATTAATTTTCAACCAAAGTTATCAAAAAGGATGAGATTGGATACTTCATACTAATCAAACAAATTCTACCATGATGAGTCCTCGATTATGAACTTCTGTGCCCCAAATGCTAGGGCACCGACATTCCTAAAAGAGACTTTACTAAAGCTCATAATGCACATTGCAGCTCACACCATAATAGTGGGAGTCTTCAACCCCCCACTCTCACCAACGGACAGAGCATGGAAACAGAAACTGTAGAGAGACACAGTGAAACTATCAGAAATTAATAACCAGAAATATTTAACAGATACCTATTGAACATTTTATGCTAAAAAAAAAGAATATACCTTCTTTACAGGAATTTAAATAACTTCTTTAAAATTGACCATATAATCGGTCACAAAACAAGCTTCAACAGATACAAGAAGATGAAATGATCTCTGTATCCAATGAAATCACCACAAAATAAGGTTGGTCTTCAAAAACAACAAAACAACAAACAGCCCCATACATATGAAAGGTGACCAATGTTCTACTTAATGATAATTGGATTAAGGAAGAAATAGAGACAGAAATTAAAGACTTTTAGAATGCAATGGCTATAAAGACACAACATACCCAAACTTATGGGACCAAATGGAAGCTTTGCTAAGAGGAAAACTTATAGCTCTGAGTACCTACATAAAGAAATTGGAGAATGTATACTCTAGCAGCTTAAGAGATCATTTAAGAGTTCTAGGACAAAAAGAAGCAAATATACCTAAGACGAATAGATGGCAGGAAATAATCAAACTTATGGCTGAAATAAACTGAGTAAAAACAAAGACAAGTATATAAAGAACCAACAAAACCAGAAACTGCTTGAGAAGATCATCTAGATATATAAACCTTTAGCCAGACTAACCAGAGGGCACAGAGACAGTATCCAAATTACCAAAATCAGAAATGAAAAGAGACACATAAAAAAAGATACCAAGGAAATTTGAAAAATCATCAGATACTAATATAAAGCAAATAGTCAACTAAATGGAAAATCTGAATGAACTTAATAATTTTCTAGACAGAAAAGAGGTACCAAAGTTAAGTCAAGTTCAGATAAATCACCTAATCTGTCCCACAACACCTATTAAGATAGAACCAGTCATTAAAAGTTTCTCAACCAAAAAAAAAAAAAAAAAAAAAAAAAAAGCCAAGGATGAGTTTAGTGCAGAATTCAATTAGACCTCCAAAGAAGACCTAATACCAATACTCTTTAAACTATTCCACAAAATAGAAACAGAGGGAGCACTACCCAATTCCTCCTATGTAGCTACAATTACGCTTAACTTAAATTACAGAAAGACCCAACCAAAAACAAAACAAACAAAACAAAAAAAACCCCAAAAAAAAACAAAACAAAAAATAAACCCAAATCTTCAGACCAATTTTCCTTATGAATATAGATATAAAAATAAAAATAATCCAAGAACACATCAAAACGATCATTCAGCATGATAAATTAGGCTTCATCTCAGAGGTTCATCTCAGGGGTACGGGTTGCTTTGACATTTGAAAATCCATCAAAATAAACCACTATATGAACAAATTAAAAAAAAACCATGAAATCATCTAATTGGATGCTGAAAAAGCAGTAGAAAAAATTCAACACCGCTTCAATCTTGGAATGATCATGAATTCAAGGCCCATACTTAAACATAGTGAAAACAATATACAGCAAACCAGTGGCCAGCATCAAACTAAATGGAGAGAAACTTGAAGCAATCCCATTAAAATCAGGGACAAGTCAAGGCTGCCCAATCTCACCTTATCTATCAATATGACACACAAAGTTCTAGCCAGAGCAATTAGACAACAAAAGGAAGTCAAAAGGATTCAAACTGGAAATGAAGAACTCAAAACATAACTATTTGCAGATGATATGATACTATACTTAAGAGACCTCATAAATTTCACCACAGAACTCCTTCAATTGATAACTTCAACAAAATTACTAGATATAAAATTAGCTCAAACAAATAAGTATCCTTGCTCTGCTCAAAGTATAAGCAGGATGAGAAAGAAATTAAGGAAATTATAACCCTCACAATAGTTACAAATAATATAAAATACCCTGGAATAACTATAACAAAGCAAGTGAAAAATCTATACTACAAGTACTTAAAGTCTCTGAAGAAAGAAATTTCAGAAGCCCTCAGAAGATGGAAGTATTCCCATGTTCTTGAATACATAGGATTAACATAATAAAAATGGCCATTTTACCTAGCGATCTACAAATTCAGTGCAATCTCCATCAAAATTCCAACTCAATCCTTCATAGGCATAGAAAGGGCAATTCTCAAATTCAATTGGAACAGCAAAAATTGAAGGATTGTGAAAAGTGTTCTTGATAGTAAGAGAACTTTTGGGGGTAATCACTGTGCCTGACCTTAAGCTCTACTACAAAGTAATAATAATAATAATAATAATAATAATAATAATAATAATAATAATAATAATAAACTACTGCATGAAATTGGTACAGAGACAGACAGGTAGATCAATGTAATAGATTTGAAGACCCAGAAATGAACACACACACCTATGGTCACTTGATCATTGACAAAGAAGCTAAAACCATTCATTGGAAAGAAGACAGCATATTCAACAACTGGTGCTGGCTTAAGTATCTGTCAGCGTGTAAATAATTCAAATTTACCCATTCTTATCTCCTTGTACAAAGCTCAAGTTCAAGTTGATCAAAGACCTCCATATAAAACCAGATACGCTGAAACTAATAGAAGAGAAAGTAGGGAAGAACCTTGAATACATTGACACAGGGAAATTTCCTGAACACCAGGCTCTAAGACCAACTATAGACAAATGGGATCTCATACAATTGAAAATCTTCTCTAAGGCAAAGAACACTGCCATTAGGACAAAACAGCAACCTACAGACTGGGAAAAGATCTTTATCAATCTTACATCCAATAGAGGGCTAATATCTAATATCTATATATCTATATCTATATATCTATATCTATATATCTATATCTATATCTATATCTATATATATATGTCAGGAAGGTAGACTCTGGAGAATGAAATAACCCTATTAAAACCTACAGAAGAATCTTGAATGCTAAGAAGTGTCTCAAGAAATATTCAACATCCTTAGCCATCATGGAAATGCAAATCAAAACAACCCTGAGATTCCACCTCACATGAGTCAGAATGGCTAAGATCAAAAACTCAGTTGATGCTTGCGAGGAGAGAAAGAGTAACACTCCTCCATTGCTGCTTGTATTGCAAGCTACCACAATCTCTGGAATCAGTCTGGCAGTTCTTCAGAAAGTACACATGGTACTACCTGAGGACTCTTGGACATATATCCAAAAGATGCCCAAAGATATAACAAGGACACATGCTCCACAATATTCATAGCAGTCTTATTTCTAATAGCCAGAAGCTAGAAACAACCCAGATGTCCCTCAACAGTGGAATGGATACAGAAATTGTGGTACATTTACAAAATGGAGCTATTAAAAACAATGAATACATGAAATTCTTAGGCAAATGAATGAAACTAGAAAATATCATCATCCTGAGTGAGGTAACCCAGTCACAAAAGAACAGGCATGGTATACACTCACTGACATTTGCATATTAGGAAATAGTTTGGAATACCCATGGTAAGACTTACAGACCCTATGAAGGTCAATTAGAAGAAAGACTCAAGTAAGTGTGCTTCAGTCTAAATAATCACAGGTGGTAAAGGGGATGGGGACGGACTTGGGAGGAATAGATTAGGGGGACGGAGAAAAGGATCGACAGGGTCAGGTGTGGTAGGAAATAGGGGAGTTGTACAAAGGGTCAGGAAATGAAACAGAGATGTGTAGTAATGGGGGATGAGAAACTGGATGTAGCTACCAGAACGTTCCAGATACCAGGAAAGCAAGAGGGTTCCAGGTCCCAAGGGGGATGACATTAGTTAAAATACCCTACAATGGGTAGACAGAACCTGTAGAGACCTTATTCTGAGGTTAGGCACAGCCAGCCCTATGTTGAGCGATGGGTCTACCCACACATGTCAAAAATTTAAACGCAGAATTATCCCTGTCTAAAGAAAATACAGGAACAAAGAGGGGAGCAGAGACTAAAGGAAAGGCCATCCAGAGACTCCACTATTTGGGAATCCATCCCATATAGAGCCACCAAACCCAGACACTCTCCCTGATGCAAAGAAGTGCTTGCTGCCATTAGACTGATATAGCTGTCTTCTGAGAGGCTCTGTCAGAGCCTTACAGATACAGCTGTAGATGCTTGAAGTCAACCATTGGAATGAGCACTGGGACTCCAATGGAGGAGTAGAAGGTCTGAAGGAGGTGAAGGGGTTTACAACCCCGTAGCAAGAAAAACAGTATCAACTAACCAGGTGCCCCAGTGCTCCCAGGAACTAATCTACTAACCAAAGAATATACATTGAGGAAACCATGGCTCCAGCTGCATATGGAGCGGAGGGTGGCTTTATTTGGTATCAGTGGGAGGGGAGGCAGTTGATCCTGTGAAGGCTTGGGGCACCAGTATAGGGCACTGAAAGCGGAGTGGGCAGGTAAATGGATGAGCACCATCATATCATCAGGGAGAGGGGGATATAATAGGGAGATTTTGGAAGGGGAAATACAGAGTTGGGGTAACATTTGAAATGTAAATAAATGAAATAGCCAATAAAAGAATTTTTAAAAAGTGGGCCCAATGTCAAGAATCACAGTTTATCACAGTACTGAAAAAATGAAAACTATTTGCAAAGGCAAACAAATTTTGTTTTCATGTGACATTCATGTGATTATTTTAAAAATCAGATTAACTGATATTCTGTGATATGTACTGTAAGCAAAACACACAACTCCCAAAAACCCATGCCAGGCTTATCACCAGTATATTAACATATTTGGTCTTTAAATATTAAGTGACTCATTAAAATTTTCAAAGTACAAAATTAGAATATTAGAAGTAGTTTTTTTCATTTGTTAAAGTTACCAGACTAAAATTAATCAATACGACATTCTGAAGAGACAAGTTTAACACTGCTACATATCACATTTACAAGACTGTTCTAATATAAAAATGTATTTTTTATTCATAATTACTAAAGCTCCAGATAAAGCCAAGACAAACTCATATTATTTGGTTGAGGATTTATGTATTTCAGTATTCTTTCTTATCCTAATTTAATAAGTCAATAAAAAGTAATTAGACACAAGAGAAATATTTCATCCCTTTGATTGAATTTTGAAATTTACTCTTGTTTTCCATTTAGCTTTGTTCTAAAAAGAGAATATAATGTTACACAGAATGTCAGATTCCAAACTTAACCATTCGGGTAAAGCTCCAAGAGAACATAATAAAAAAAAAAAACAATAAATTTTATAAAATAAATTACATCACGTGCAAACAGTTTATTTAAATGTTAATTAGCTCTGAACTAGAGAGATGACTCAGCAGTTAATAGTACTTGCTTCCCTTCTAGAGAAACCAAGTTTGTTTCTCATAAATCACATGACTTCTGACAGCTAGCTATATATATAAGTATATTTCCATGGAATCAGATATACTGTCCTGGCCTCCACATGTATTTTGTGTGTGTGTGTGTGTGTGTGTGTGTGTGTGTGTGTGTGTGTGTGTGTGTGTATACACACACAAAATTCTCATACACATAAAATGAAAATAATAAAAATTAGAAATGTTAACTAAAGAGATGACAATAAAAAATGTGCCTCTATATAATGTCAGTTGCATCTCGCTAATAAGGATGTAGTCTACCATGCCTGGACAATTTTCCTGAACTCAGAGCAAAGTGGAAGATGCCCTTTTCTTACTGGGACTTCCTCTTCTCCTCCTGATCAAGGGAGCCCAACTCACACTGTACATGGGAAATAGCAACAAATCCCTGGCAAAGTCCTGGGTTCAGCGTCCTGGAATGCCTCTCCATGCAAATGTATGTATGCCTTAGCCAGTGAAACTTCCTCCTAAGAATCCCTTCCCACTCTCCAGGGTTCATATGTATAGCACTGGTTAACTCTGAAAAAAATATATGCTTACAAGTTCACCCTGAATAAAGCAATATAACCAAGCTGAGATCTTATCAGTCAGCTGTTTATTGAGATCCTCAGATAAGGCCTACTCCCAACCTGACCGGGATCCTGCAAAGCTGACCTGTTTTTGACTGATTCATTCTTCCAGCCTGGTACACAGCTGCATTATAGACACTCTGAGATGGTAAAAATGGAGGGTGACAGAACCACAGCTATGCCCCAATAGGTGTAACACAATGCATTTATGTAATACTACACAATCATAATCTCCAATATATATATACATATATATTTGTATATATTATATATTTCAATATCAATGTCTCTCATATCAACACTAATATAATTCTCGATTTAAATGAAAATATTTTATCTTCAGTTTTGTTGAAGATTTTTGAGATAAGATTTCATAAATTAGTTTAGTCAAAATCAAGGGAAATCTTCTGCCACTGCCTTCTAAAGATGACATTACAGGTGTGGGGAAAAATTATAATGCTAGGATCAATGTAGTGACTTTTAGCTTAAAGAGAGACTTCAGAGACAGTTAAGTATCTATGTATTCATTTTAATATTTTGAAAAATATAAGTTAGTTTTTACTGCTTAAAAATTCAAACAAAACAAATAACTTTACTCACATTTATGTTTAAGACCTGAATGTATTCTGAAATGTTATTATAAATGATACTGTGTAGGGCAAGTTGCAGTAACCGGTTCTTCTTACGATTAAAGTCGTCTATGTTTATAGTACTTGGCAGAAATTGGATCCTATTCAGTGAAGTCCAATTAGACAACGTTTCGCTATACCAACATAAGAGTATTGTTGCATGCTACTGGATATATTGTCAAACTGGAAATAGTTCTTTGAATTTACAGCGTGGCAGGACTACCAATTATTTTCTTCTGCCTTTCAAGAAGCACTGTACATCAGGTTACCATAAGAACTAGTCCTTTGGCACTGAATTACCAAATCAGTTCAATCTTAGTTCTTCCAAGTTCTATATTAGTTCTTCAAATATGGACAGCAACCAAGGTAAATAAGAATAACTTCACATTATTTGGGGAGTCTTACCATGACCAAAATGTCAATGGGAGTTTTCTCGTACTGGAAAAAAGTTTCCATTGGAAGTTTTGTTAAATAGCCTGGGCCTATTGTGGTGAACATTTCTTATAATGTAGTAGCAATTTAAACTAATCGCATCTCTAAGTATTGACTGCCTTGATGTTCAACATGACACAAGATTAGTGTCATTAAGAAAGAATAAAACATCAATTTTAAAAAATGCCCCTACCAGATTAATCTGTAGGCAAGCTATGGACCATTTTCTTGAAGACTGATTGATGAGGGAAGTCCAACAGACAGGAGAACACCACTCCTGGGCTCTCCCTCTCCCCTCCTAGATAAATACATTACTATCTCCCACATGTTATTCATAGCACTAAGGTCCTACTACACAGCTTTCTAGCGCCCACTCCAACCACAACACCTTCAATTTCTTGGTTTCTTTGGTTTGTTAAGATCTAAGCGGGGGTGGGGATTTAACTCAGTGGTAGAGTGCTTGCCTAGCAAGCACAAGGCCCTGGGTTCAGTCCCCAGCACCGGGAAAAAAAAAAAAGATCTAAGCATGAGTGAAAAATTTTGTGCTTCTCAAATAAGTATACTTCTCATCCCTCATTAAAGAAATTTTTTTTTTGTAGTAGAGATCATAAAGAAAGTTACTACTTATCAATAACTGGAGAATAAACTATGATGTGGTGCCTATCCCGAATTACATAAAAAACCCTATAGCTAAAGGTTAGTGAACCTTGAGGGAGAGGGACAGACATATATGAAGAGACAGGGTACAAGGATATCTGCTGTGACACAGTGGTGTCTTCTATGACAAATGAGCTGTACCCGTGATATTTCAATCAAAAATATTGTTACCTGAAGAATATCAGGACAATGAAAATCATGACTGACATGCCAACATAGATGAGGAAAATGATACCAGGATGCATCCAGGGATGACTTATTGCATGCAATCAGTGGCTTCTAAGAGAAGATGAATCAGACTTCTCAAGGAATTAGACCCCTGATAGTTTTTTGAGACCAAAGCGGTCAGACATAAAAATAGTGTATACACCACACTGAAACACATACACATGTCTAAATAGATTTAGGAAGTTTTGTTTATATCTGTGTGTGAGTATGTGTGTGTGTGTGTGTGTGTGTGTGTGTGTGTGTGTGTGTGTGTGTATTTGCAGAGAGACAGAGACAAACACATAATGTCAGTGAGAGAAGTGAATATTTAAAAAAAAGAGCAGAGATCATGAATGAAAGAGGAAATTGGGATGGCAGTACCAGTAGGCATTCCAGTGTTTTGAAGGAAGGATATACACAATATAAATTCAATACTCTTGTGTGAAAATCTTTAAGAAACATTTTTAAAGTCAATTTATTTTACATTTATTATTAAATTGATCTTTATTTAGCTATATTGCACAATAAACTATAAGAAAGCAGTACACACGCAACACACACACACACACACACACACACACACACACACACACACACACACACACCATTGCACATCCTATTGGAAAATATGCACCACTTATACCAGAAGGAAGCTCTCAGACTTCACAAAGTGACTAAAATATTTCTGGTCCACAAATGAACATTTTCATTTCATTTCCATATTTTTAAAGACAAAGCAATACATGTATCCATTATCTTCAGAACTAGGGGAGTAATGATCTGTGGCAAGATTTGACGTTATGAACATTAAACAAACCTCAGATTTCCGAATGTGAGCATACAACAGTTTCATAGATGAGTTTTTGGTGGTTTAACCGAATATTCATGTAAATCTCTTTGTATCACATTTCGAATCAATGGTTTAGAAAATCTTCTAAAAATTGCAGACATTGTATCAAGATTTCATATGAAATCCTTGCAAGGAAGTTGAAGCTAAAAAACAGGCTTATCTGTATGCTGAGATAACACTTTTCCCAAAACAGCAGGATGTACATTAACTTCTGAACAATTTTAAAGAAATGTTAATGTTATTGTAGGCCTTGCTAAGCGACAATTATTTCCATAACTTTATGAAACTCTCTTTATAATACTAGATACTTATGGTGAGCATATCTCATAGTTGTGAATACAAAGTTTCTTAAAGAAATTTGTTACTTAAAGTGATGTGTTTATAAAAAAAAATAGAGGGGAGATGGAGGTGTGGTGAGGTTTGAGGAAAGGGGGTGCCTTGGTGGGCCCATGATGAGGTATCCATTCCCTGTGTGGGACCAGCCACAGGATGATATATTATAGAATAGAGTTTACTCAGGGAATGGGGAGGGGAGTAGAGGCAGAGAAAGGAGAGAGAGAGAGAGAGAGAGAGAGAGAGAGAGAGAGAGAGGAGAGAGAGAGAGAGGGTAGAGACCTGTCATAAGCATATGAGAGAGAGGAGAAGGAAATGGGGAGGGGGGCAAGAAGGGAAGAGCAAGAACAAGAGAGTAAGAGAAAGAGAGTGAAGGGCGAAAGCAGCCCCTTTTATAGTGTGTCAGGCACACCTGGCTGTTGCCAAATAACTGTTGGGCGGAGCTTAGACAAAATGCTAACAGAAAGTGTCTTCATTCAGTGTTCACATATTGATACAGGTTTATATAGTACTATTAGAATATATGTAGTATATAATATGTAATAACAGGGCTTGAAATTCACATAAAATATTTCTAAGAGTTACTTTTTCTTGTGCTTGATTTAAAGAAAAATTTAAAATTTGGCATTTAGAAGATCCATTATTCAGTTACTGTTTTTTCTTATATATTTTCAATATCTTATTTAGGACAAAGGAGAATCAGAGATGTAGTAATCAATCATGATTAAGTGAGATGACAGTTTGGGAAAATATTATTGTCCTGGGATATTTTTAATTAGAGTATTTCTTTTCTAGATTAAAGATATCCAGATCCATTCCTTAACACCTAGGGGTCCTTATTTGCAAGTAAATTCCTTCTTTATCTTTACTTGTAAAAATCATGTCTTATTTTGTAGGCCATAATAGCCTTGAACACTTTTAGGTAGTCCAGGCTTCTCATGTGGTCCTCCTGTTTGAATATCCTGATTTTCTATAGTCACTATTCATTTTCATAAGATATATTCTAAATACAAATAATTACCAATTCTGTATTTTAACTTGAGCATCATTATATTTATAAAGAAATGTCTGAATTTTTGAACATACAGTGAATGAATATTGGCTGTAGTTCTTTATAGTGTAACATTTAATGAAAATATATTTCTACAAAAATTGTGATATATTGTTATTATAATTCCGTTTCCCTATCCATCTATTATCTCTGCTAGTTCTCTAGCAACCACTTTTCCACATGTGGCATTGTGAGAATTTGTCTAGTAATCTCAATGATTCAGATCATTCTTAAATCTACAGATTATCTATTCTTAATGGCAGATTGTTCATGATTCAAGAGTTTGACATTTACCTCTATTTCGTTTAGCTGAATAACTTAAGGTAAGCACATAGGCATATTATTTTATCTAAAGCAGGCATGTACATTCAGAGACTTACTAAATTATTGTTATTTTTAAACAATATGATTCTATTCTTTCCCAAAATTCTGCTGTTGTTTTGTTAGTGTCTAAGACAAATTTTTTTATTGCCTTAGAATATTAGTTTGAAAGTCATAAATCTAACATGGGTTTTAGGCTAAAATAAGTTTGTCCCTAGGATTATGGTGAACTACAAAGTGTATCTTATTCATTGTTCTACTGCTGTGAAAAGACTAAGGAGACACCATCGCCAAGGCAACTCTTATAAAAAAACAGCATGTAATTAAATCTTGCTTACAGTTAAAGAGATTTGGACCATTACCATCCCTGCAGAAAGCATGGGAGTAGGCATGGCAAAGCATATTGCTATAGAAATAGCTGTGAGCTACATCAGGATAAAAAACAAGAGGGGGGGAGGAGAGGCAGACATACAAAGAGACATAGACAGAGACAGACAGATTAAAATAGAGACAGAGAGAAACAGAGGCAGAGAATGAGAGAATGAAAAAGAAGTGGGGTCCCATGGGCTTTGGAATCCCTAAATCCATGCACAGTGACACACTTCCTGACACACTTCCTTCAACAAGGGCACACTTCCTAAGCCTAATCCTATAAGAGTTCCACTCTCTGGTGACTAAATATTCTATTATATGAGCCTATGACACTATTCTTATTCAATCTTCCACCAACAGGACCGGTGTTTTCATCTTTTTCCCTTTGTCAGGAAGTTTCTCTCATTCCTCACCTGTTTTCAGGGTTACAACGTCCACCTTACAGCATTCTGTAACTTCCCTCTAACTAAAAAGAGGAAAGGTTTCTTTGTTATTTAGTACAAGGGTTTCAAAGCTCGGTATGGATTATCCAGACTAACTTCTTTGGGTAACTTCAAGTTAGCATATTTGTAAATCTGCTTACAATGTGAGGGAACTTTTCTATATGCTGTTGTCACAGAGAGGGATTGTAGCTATCTTTGCTTGAAATAAAAGGTATAAGTCTGTGTCTCTTTTTAACATGACAGCTGCTTGTGGTTCTTGTCACAGAGATTCACTAATTCAATGATAGATGTTGGAATTCACCTTTTCTATTTATCTGTAATATATTAATTAGAATGTAAAAGTATTTCAAAAAAGTTTTATGCACAGTACAGTAGCATAATGTCATTTTACATTATCTTTCCAAATTCATAGTTCAAATAGAGGACAGAGTTTTGTAATTGATTCCTTGTGCCTACCAACTTTCGAAGTAACCATTCCACTCTACATGTTTTAAATGTGTGTACCCATTTATTAATTCATGAATTTACATTTATCTGAAATTTTAATCTATTGTTACATTGCCTGTTACAGCTTAATATATTCTATTAATGTCCCGGTATGTAAATTGAATTGTCTAGGTATTGAATTTTTTAAATAAATCAGTGTTTTATTTGTGAGCCCATCTTTCTGGTAAGGTTTCATCTTCTGATGTATGGAAGAGAAAAGCATGTCCATGTATCTAAGACTGACTAGTATCTAAAAACACTCACTGCTTTGAGAAGCCATTCTGAAGATGATGGATGAGTTGTAGCACAGCTGTCATGGATACGAAAGTTTCATAAACTTTCAATATCAAATATCAGTGTCAGCTGCCTTTGTCCACGATAAAAATAAATAATATGCTAAAAACCTTTCAATTGTATTTCTGAAACACACACACACACTCACACCAAATATTGTTGTCTTCATTATTATAATTGCTAAATTTTTACCAGTACACCTTTCACATTGCCAAAAACCTTAATAAAATTTACTAAGAACTTCATTGTAAGGTGTTCCAGTTCCTGATAGTATTCAATCCAGTATAAAGCTACACTTCAGAAAATGGTAGTTTAAAGTCACACAATGTATCTGACGTGATATTATTCAAAGTTCCCACAGCTCTCTGTGGTGTGTGCTCTTGTTTATAATGAAATGTATTATACACCCAAATTGTTCATCTATTGATATAGTTCTATTGATCTGGGAGGGACAACAATGTTGTTAAGATACAATTTTGACTTCTTGCCTGCCATGTTCCTTGCCAATTCATTAATTCTAGCCTCAGCTTTATTTTGATAAGTGAAATAATGTGAAAATGATTTACTTACTTTTAGAAAACATTAAACTCAAATTCCTTTCTAAAATGCCAGTTTTATATTTTTGTTGTTATTATGCTGACATACTTTATATGGGCATTTTAAAATCTAATATCTAAGCTTGAAATACTGAAAGCTTTTTTATGGGGCAGTTATAAATCAGACCAGACTGATTTTTATCCAACAATGTATTGATGGGTTACATAAGATGAAGTTTTATGAATCCCCTTGGTCCATTCTGATATATACCATCATTTCCAAAATGAAAATTTGAGAGTAAAAATGATGTTAGTATATTCAAATAATTTATATGAGCATATGTTATCCTTACTTGTTCATTAAACTCTCACAGAAAATAGAGGGATTTAATTAAAGTTCAATACATAGGAGAATGTTAATCCAAGTTGTATAAAGAAAAAGGGAATATAAGTATTTCTATAATTATAAATAATTTCCATAATCTCCATAAAAGGGAGGAATTAAAGAAAAGTGCATTGTCGTTAGGATAGAAGGGAAATCTGCCATGCCAGGAGGAGAAGAGTAGGAGGAAGCCATGATGGAGCAGAACCACGGGGCCATAAGTAACTGCAAGTAGCAAGGGATCTTATAGCTGGGGAATGAATTAGCATAGTATTCGATCTGCCCAATCTAGGCCTGTAGATTATCATTCTAATAACTGGGTTATGTGTTTTATATATGGGCTTCTTGGGGTAGGAGAGTCCAACAACGTTCATGGAAAAATTTGCCTTTCTCTGTTTCAAAGCATATTATTTTTTTCCAAAATCATCTGCTTCATGATCTTGTTGTCTTTTTATAAATTATGAGAACAACAATAATAACAATGATAATAATAGAAGAAAATAAGGTGCCTCATAGTGATCTTGTTTATATTCATATCATAGCTTATTATTACCACTCTTTAGTCTATAAAGACATCTAATATTCTAAATGTAGAATATTAGAGACTCTTTCTTCTTCCTCTTTTTTTTTCGCCCAACATTTTTATTTTAGAATGGGACAAGGTGAGTCATGAAATTTTATCATTTTAACTCCACAATACTTGTTGATTAAAGTAAGTTTAGGGAGAGATCTTTGTTTCTAACTATCTCACGGCAAACACTTTCAGGAATTCAGGCTTAAATATTAAATTTTCTAAGATTATACTTTTCAATATTCTTATCTAATTCAATATGGCTGTTTTGTCACTAACTGTAATGATTTACACTAAGTTATTCGGTTATTCGTGTGTAGCTGTCATTGTATGGATATGTAACAATATATATATATATATATTCATTAATCAATCTATATATATATATATATACATATATATATATATTGTAGGTTTCATTAATTCTGACTTGCGTGTTAGCATTCATCTCCATTCTCTGTCTACCCAGTGTTGTTTCTTTAATGCATTTCTATTCTATTCTCTGTACTTCCTCACTTTTACATTCTAGCAAATACATAGATGATGATGTTTCATCCCGCTTTGAAAGTTTTTTTTTTTAATATGTACTTCTCTTTCACTAATATATGGTCCAGGTTTATATTCAAACATATTTCTGAGAGAGCTGTCTTATCTTTTTATGGACTTTGAAAGGCCTTAAGGTTCAGTTACTGTTAGAAATGCTAATTGCGTCGTTGAAGCTTTCTAAATCTAGACTTCTTGTAGTAAGTATGTTTTAAAATCTCAATATAGCTAGAAATTGCAGAATCTTTGAGTGTTAAATTTATCTGTCATTTTACCAAAAGAAATGTGATCATCCTAATTGATTATTTCAACTCATTGCCTTACAATTTTTATGCCTCCTGAATATTCACATTATTTAAATTACCAAGGGTAAATATTTTTGAAATACAAAAGCCCCATTAAATACATATAGTCTCATGCTTTTGACAAATGTCTACATGTATAGTCTCAATTTAATTCAAAGTATCAAAGACTAGCATTGATACTTTTGTTTATAAAATTATTCATGTTTTCTTGTATTAGGGAATCTATGGTACATAGTTGACTAAATTAGTAATAACCTCTATCATTTCACAAGTGCCAAATCATTTAGCTATTTTTCATTTTTTTCATTTTTTTATTTTACTGTCACTCAAAATGCACAATTACAAGAGCTTGTACAACAACTTATATTAGGGAAACATGGGAAAGGACTGTTGGATCCAACAAGGCCCTGGCAGGGACAGAGTGACATGGTTCATGCCCCTGGGACAGGGCTAAGATTTGAATCTCCAAAGTGTCTGATGGCTGCTGTGGGCATAAAGCTCATTTGTATATAAATATACACATGTCATATTCTTCTGAGGACTCTTCTCCCTGGTAACATTTATGACTCCATGAGAATTATAAATAGCAAGAAATCCAGGAAGCAAAGGTATGGCTAGTGTCTCAACAAAATGTCAAACAGTAGGACCTTCAGGACATCCTTTAAGATGGGAAAATGTTCTAAATACCTGAGTTCAAAATATATACAATTTCTCAAGTATGTTAAATATAAGAATGCAATAAAGAATGCTTAATGAAGCTAAAAGAAAAAAAGCCAACTATACTATGAGCCATCTTGTCAGAAAGACACAAAGGCAGACAGATTGCTGAGAACTGCTTGATGAACAGACAGACGACAGACTTACACAGAAACGCACAAGTATGTGTATGAAAACATACAAGTATGTGTGTGCAAATACTCACACATGTAAGTATTACATGAAACACAGATATCTGAGAATAACAAAGAGGACATTAACAGTGAGATCTCTTAGAATAGCAATCAAGCAGAATATAGACAGAGAGATCTCCCGAGACAAAGCAGAACATAGAGAAAAGCAGACTGAAAAGTTGTATCAAGCAGAAGACAGGTCACCAGGTTCAATACACGATTTAAGGTGAAGTTGGTTTTATTTTTTTCAGCCCTCCCAGACAACCCTTCTCTCAGAACCCCTCTCAATGCTGAGGCTAGACCTTGGCAAAGTACATTCACAAATCCCCGTGATTGTTCTTCAGCAGACCACCACCAAATTAAGTAATTAACCGATTAATTAAATAAATAGCATGCCCATGGAGGAGTCAAAATTCCCATTAAGTGTACATGTGAAAACAAGTTCATTCATCAATCATTGATATGGAGATCTTTATTGGGTGGTTTTATTTATCCCAATAAATAAGGCTTCATGTAAAGCTTCATATATATGACTATATATTTCATTTCTCTAGTGTAAGTATACGATGTATATGCATATGAGCGTGTGTGTATAAAACAATTTCAGTTACAATACAAGTGAATTTAGACTTTATTAGAATTGTCAAGTGTTTTTTAATAAATATTGTATAGCTTTACATCAACCAGACAACCAGGAATCTGCTTAGCATTTAGTATTACTTTATAGCATAGCAATTCTGTTTTATATAAAGGCACCTCACTGCAGATTTATGTTATAATTAATGTAACTCTTTATATGACTGTTGGTCAGTTTGTAACTCACTTTCTCCAGAATTAGTTTTCAATATTTTAGCAGTGCGTACTATGTTCTTTGTTTTCTTGTCATAGAACTATGGGTGATGTGACTATTCATTCTGAATAGTCTGTGTCAGAGCTGCAGAAAAGTTTCACGTTCTACACAGAATGTGTTCATTCTTGTAACACCATCAAGGGATGAATGAGCTTTTACAGCTTGGGTTGATTAGTATTTCTCAGTTTTCCTTTAAAAATCCATTCTGCAGGAGATCTACTTAGAAATATTTCCCTGCAAATGCTTGCAAATAGTTTTTCTTATTTTTAAAACCTAATATATTTGCATTCTTTACCATTAGGCATTTACTTTGATGTAAAAATTAACAAGACTGATCACATTGTCTTCCAAAATGTTAAAAAAGTTATTTTCTTCTTACTTCATCTGAGGTCAAAATAAAGATAATATTAAAGAAATAAATATTTTTCTGGAGTTTACATTCACATCTTGAACAGTATTGGCAATGTTAACATTGCTGTCTTTGTAGGGATGGGTGAGGCCTCTCTGCTGAATTTTGCGTCTCACTTATTTTTATAACATAATGATGGAGATTAATGTCTTAGAATAAATTGGCCATCTTCTAGTTTTATATATTTTTTTCCATTCTCCTTGATAATCATGTGCATTTTCCTGTAATTTGAAGATTGTTTTGTTCTAGTTAAAATGTTAACCTGTTATCATTTAACTCACTTTGTATGAAACTTTCAATTTAGTGTTTTTTCCCTTTGATTATACTATTTAATGTGAACATGACTTTCTGTTTGAGCTTTCTTTACTGCCATCAAATTAACATTTAGAATTTCTTTAAATTAATTTTCTTTTTATAGTGATAGAGCAGTGACATAGTTGGATCGTACAGTAATTTAATGTATCATTTTTTAAGGAAGGTCAATTCTACTTTCCATGTTGTCTGCATTGGTTTTCACTCCCAGCAACAGTGAGTAAAATCATTAATTTTCTCTACATCTTGACCAGCAGTTGTTTTATTCAGTCTTTCTGATATTACATAATTGTGTTAGAGTAAATTGAAATGTTGTTTTGCTTTTAATTTTCATACCAATATCATTGGTGGGACATTTTCATTACTAATTGGTCATTTATAAGTCTTTACAGAAGAGGCTATTAAATCCCATGTCTACTCTAAAACGCAATTTATTCCTACTGAGGTTTGGAAAACTTGATGTCTTCTATATAACAACCTATTACCATAAATGTATTAATATATTCCATGATTTATTTTCAGTGATGTGGTGTTTTGTCTAAAAATTTCTTGTTCTACTCTTTTGGTGTTTTATTTGTTCATCAACATTTTTCCTGATTTGTAAGTTGTTGTATTGCTTGATTGATTAATATATTTGTTGTACATAAGTTATGTAAATTGGCATATATACATACATATGAATATATATATATATATGTTTAAGATTTTCTGTGATTTATTTTCAGTGGTTTGAGATTTTGACTTTAAAACTACATTGTTCCCTTTTACTGGATAATATTGTGTGTCAAATTGACACAGCTGGTGTTATCACAGAGAAAGGAGTCTCCCTTGAGGAAATGGCTCCATGAGATCCAGCTGCAAGGCATTTTCTCCATTAGTGATCAAGGCTGGGAGGGCCTATTTTATTGAATATTTTTGCATCAATATTCATAAGGGAAAATGGTCTTAATTCCTTTTTCTTTGTTGGACTTTGTGTGGTTTAGGTATGTGTCATTGTGGCTCCATATAAGGAATTGGGTTGTGTTTCTTCTGTTGCTATTTTGTGGAATAGTTTGGACAGTATTGGTGTGAGGTCTTCTATGAAGGTCTGATAGAATTCTGCACTGAACCCATCTGGACCTGGACTCTTTATTCCTGGGAGACTTTTAATGACTGCTTCTATTTCTTTAGGATTTTTAGGGTTGTTATATGGTTTATTTGTTCCTGATTTAACCTTGGTACCTGGTATCTGTCTAGAAAATTGTCCATTTCCTCCAGATTTTCCAGCTTTGTTAAATATAGGATTTTGTAGTATGATCTGATGATTTCCCCCCCCCTTTTTTTTTTCTTTTTTCTGGAGCTGAGGACAGAACCCAGGGCCTTGCGCTTGCTAGGCAAGCGCTCTACCACTGAGCTAAATCCCCAACCCTGATCTGATGATTTTTTAAATTTCTTCAGATTCTCTTGTTATGTCTCCCTTTTAATTTCTGATTTTGTTAATTTGTCTCCTGGTTAGTATGGCTGACCAGAGTATCTTGTTGATTTTCTCCAAGAACCAGGTTTTGGTTCTGTTGATTCTTTGTATAGTCCTTTTTGTTTCTACTTGGTTGATTTCAGCTCTGAGTTTGATTATTTCCTGCCTTCTACTCCTCCTGGGTGTATTTGCTTCTTTTTGTTCTAGAGCTTTTAGGTGTGCTGTCAAATTGCTGACATAGGCTCTCTCCTGTTTCTTTTTGCACCTCAGAACTATGAGTTTTCCTCTTAGTACTGCTTTCATTTTGTCCCATAAGTTTGGGAATGTTGTACCTTCATTTTCATTAAATTCTAAGAAGTCTTTAATTTCTTTTTTTATTTCTTCCTTGACCAAGTTGTCATCGAGTAGCGCATTGTTCAACTTCCATGTATATGTAGGCTTTCTGTCATTATTGTTGTTCTTGAAGACCAGTCTTAGTGCGTGGTGATCAGATAGGATGCATGGGATCATTTCTATCTTCCTGTATCTGTTGAGGCCTGTTTTGTGTCCAATTATATGGTCGATTTTGGAGAAGGTTGCTTGAGGTGCTGAGAAGAAGGTATATCCTTTTGATTTAGGATGGAATGTTCTATAAATATCTGTTGAATCCATTAGGTTCAGAACTTCTATTAGTGTCTCTATATCTCTGTTTAATTTCTGTTTCCCAGTTCTGCAAATAATGAGAGTGTGATGTTGAAATCTCCTACTATTATACTGTGAGGTGCAATGTGTGCCTTGAGCTTTAGGAAGATTCTTTTATGAATTTGGTGCCCTTACATTTGGAGCTTAGATATTTAGGATTGAGATTCATCTTGGTGGATTTTTCCTTTGATGAATATCAAGTGTCCTTCCTTATCTTTTTTTAATGATTTTTGGTTGAAAGTCAATTTTATTTGACATTTGAATGGCAATTCCAGCTTGTTTCTATGGGCCATTTTCTTGGAAAGTCTTTTTCTAGCCCTTTACTCTGAGGTAATATCTGTCTTTGTCACTGAAGTACATTCTATTTGTGAAGCAAAATGCTGGGTCCTGTTTACTTACCCAGTCTATTAGTCTATGTCTTTTTATTAGGGAATTGAGTCCATTGATGTTGAGAGATATTAAGGAATAGTGATTGTCACTTCCTGTTCTTTTCTTTGGTAGAGGTGTAATTATGTTTCTTTGTCTCTCTTTTGGTTTTGTTGCAAGGAAATTATATTCTAGCTTTCTGTACAATGTAGTTTCTCTCCTTGTGTTGGAGTTTTCCATCTATTATCCTTTGTAGGACTAGATTTGTAGAAAGATATTGTGTAAATTTGGTTTTCTCATGGAATACCATGGTTTCTCCATCTAGGTTAATTGAGAGTTTTGCTAGATACAGTAACCTGGGCTGGCATTTGTGTTCTCTTAAGGTCTGAGTGACATTTGTCCAGGATTTTCTGGCTTTCATAGTCCCTGGTGAGAAGTCTGATGAAATTCTTATTGGTCTGCCTTTTTTATGTCTCTTGACCTTTTTCCCTTAATATTCTTTTAATATTCTTTCTTTGTTTTGTGCATTTGGTGTTTTAACTATTATGTGATGGGAGGAATATCTCTTCTGGTCCAATCTACTTGGAGTTATGTAGGCTTCTTATATGTTTATGCGTATCTCTTTCTTTAGGTTAGGGAAGTATTCTTCTATAATTTTGTTGAATATGTTTACTGGCTCTTTAAGTTAGAAATCTTTGCTCTCTTCTGTACCTATTATCCTTAGGTTTGATCTTCTCATTGTGTCCTGGATTTCCTGTATGTTTTGGGTCAGGAGCTTTTTGCATTTTACATTATCTTTGACAGTTGTGTCAATGTTTTCTATGATATCTTCTGCCCCTAGGATTCTTTCTTCTATCTCTTGTATTCTATTGGTGATGCTTGTATCTATGGCTCGTTGTCTCTTCCTTAGGTTTTCTATATTCAATGGTTGTCTCTCTTTGTGCTTTCTTTATTTTTTTCTATTTCCATTTTCAATTTGTTTACCTGTTTGGTTGTTTTTTTCCTGTAATTCTTTCAGGGATTTTTGTGTTTCCTTTCTAAGGGCTTCTACTTGTTTACTTGTGTTTTCCTGCATTTCTTTAAGGAAGTTCTTTATGTCTTTCTTAAAGTCCTCCTTCATTAACCAAAAATGTGATTTTAAATCTAAATCTTGCTTTTCTGGTATGTTTCAATATCCAGTATTTTCTTTGATTTCTCTGATGATGCCAATAAGTCTTGGTTTCTGTTGCTTAGGTTCCTGTACTTGCCTCTAGTCATTGAGTTGTCTCTGGTGTTTGCTTGTCTTGCTGTTTCTGAGAGTGACTTGACCCTGCTGTAGGCCTCTGTGTCAGCACTCCTGTAGACCTGTTTTCCTGTCTGCTTTCAGCCTTTCCTGAGAACAGGCTCTCTGATTTCAGTTGTGTTGGCGCTTCTGGAGATTGTCTTCTAGCTCTAGTCATGGGCAGGAATCAAAGGGTCCTGCTCCTGATTGCTCATAGTTCCTTGCACCCAGCTGGCACAGTTGACACTAGGCGATTCCCTCTTGGGTCTGGACTATGGGCAAAGGGTAGTCTCCTCTGACTTCTCAGGAGTATCCACACTTCTGAGGGTCCAGCTCCCTCCCCCATGGGGTTTGGGTGCAGGGAACATTTTGGGTGGTTCAGTTCTGTCTTGGTTGCAGAGCAGAACCACAGGTACTGGTGGCTGTCGGTTCCTATACCCTTGTTTCCAGAAGCACTGTGCAAGTTCCCCTTGGACCAGGGATGTGGGCAGAGGTATGCAGAGGTGGCAGTCTGTCCTGCAGTCTCAGGAAGCCTGCACTCCTGGGTGGTCAGCTCCTCTTGAGTTCTTTATATTTTTCAGACATTAGCCCTCTGTCAGATGTGGAGTTGCCAAAACTTTCCTATTCTGTAGACTAACATGTTGTCTTATTAATGATGTCATTTGCCTCATAGAAGCTTTGAGTTTCATGATGTCTCATTAATTTGTAGACCTCAGGGCCTGTGCTACAGGTGTTGTCTATAGGAAGTTGTCTCATTGCCACTGTCTTCAAGGCTATTCCTCATTTTCTCTTTTATCAGTTTCAGTGTATCTAGATTTCTGTAAACATGTTTGATTCACATTGCCTTGAGTTTCACCCTAAGTGATAGATATTGATTGGCATTCTTCTATGTGCACTCTTCTAGTCTGTATTCAGTTAGACTATCAACATTTTGTAAATCATTAATCCACTCTTTACTACCTGACTGGGGTGGACAAATTTGCACCCACCTCAAAGCTCTGGAGTCCCTGAATAAAAGACACACATGCATGGCATTAGTTTTGATATGCCTTAACAGTGCAATGGCTGGATGTCTCCTGTACTCTGTGAGGCTAACACACCCTTCCCTCTGACATCCTGAGCTATCACTTTGTAAAATCTGCATTTCATCTCTGATACCTAAGATCCAATGGGGAAGTGGCCATTGGGGCCACTTTAACCAATGGACTTTGAACCCATTATAAAACTTTAAACTTCACAGTGTGTCTGCTTTAATCAATTCTTACATGATTTTTATTCTGTGTACTGATATTCTTCTTACATCCTATTTCCCTTCTCGCATCTATTTTGTCATGTTACTTCACCTCTTCCCTCCACCATGAGAACCATTGTAAACGTGACACAGGGTCTAATAATGCTTTCGCCATATCCTTCCTTCTTGATTATTCAAATTTTAATAGCCCAAGAAATCCAGACTTGTTTTATGAAAGGCGAATGCATGCCAAAATTAATGATGCTTTTAATTTTCTCAGTATTAACTCATCTACAGGTTGCCATTCGAATTCCGTAAAACCCTGTGGATGATCATCACCTTGTGGTCTTCATTATATACTAACTGGATAAACTAAAGTTTGTTTTCTAACAGCCTCTGTTTGGCTTTCTCTAATTTTATCTTCTGTCTCTGCTTGAGTATTTTCCTTAAAAAAATCTTAATTTCCTCACTTAAGTTCCTCACTTAAGTGCCCATGCTTCATATCTCTCTTTTGTTTCTTCTGTTTGATAACTTCTTGTATTCTCTGTTCAATGTTCTGCTACCACATTTTAATTTTCTTTATATTGTAATTCTGATATTCTGCTGTCTATTTTATATTGATTAATTTTAAAAGGTTCTCTTACAAGTCTTGTTTCCAATCCTCATTATTTTTTCTCTGCTGCTCAATCTAGAATCATTTTCCATTGCATATTTGTAACTTTTTTATGAAAAATTAGTTATCCATAGATCTTCATTTCAATTCTATTGATCATCCTATCAGTTTTCATGCCAGTATCATGTAGTTTTTAGTACTATAACTTTGTAGTAGAGTTTGAGATTAACAATGCTGCTATATAAGAGCAGTTTTTTGCTTTGTTTTTTATTTTTCTTACATGGTTATTATGCAGGGTTTTTCCATATGAAATTGAATTCATATTGTTCTTCAATATCTGGAAAGAATTCTGTTGGGATGTTTTTATGTGAATTGTGTTGAATTCATAGATTGCTCTTGGTAAAATGGCCATGATTGCCATATTAATCCTACTGATTCATGAGTATAGTAAGATTTCCACTTGCTGATATCTTCGACAATTTCCTTTTGAAGTCCTTGTCATAAAGGTCTTTTACATACTTACTTAATGTAGCTAGACTTACCACAATATATTTTAAATGATTTGTGGTTATTGTGAAGAATGCTTGTTTTACCAAATTTCTCCCACAACCTCTTTGTCATTTGTATGTCATTTGTATATAGTAGGGCCACTGGTTTTTTGTTTCGTTTCGTTTTTAGTTAATGTGGTATGTAACCAGTGTGTTGAAGGTGTTTATCAACTCTAGAAGTTCCCTGGTAAAATGTTGTGGTCTCTTTTTGTATACTTTAGCAGTTGACTTCTTCCTTAAATTTTGTACCCTCTTGATCTACCCTAGTTGTTTTATTACTCTAGCTAAACATTAAAGTAACATCTTGAAGAAGTATGGAGAAGACGTCTTTGTCTTCTCTCTGATTTTAATGGAATGGCTTTGAGTTTTTCCCTATTTAATTACATCTTGGCTATTGGCTTGCTGGAAAATGGCCTTTATTATGTCTAGGCATGTGCATTTTCCCCTGACCTCTTCAGTACTTTTTCATAGAAGGTTTTTGGATTTTGTCAATGCCTTTTTCAGTATCTAATGAGTTGTTCATCTGCTTATCTTCTTACAGTTTGTTTATGTGATGGAAAACATTGACAGATTTTGATATGGTGAACCATCCTGCCAACTCTGGGTGAAGGCTACTTGATCTTGTTTATGATCTATTTGAATTGTTATTGAATTACGGTTGCAAGTATTTGTTGAATATTGTTGTGTAGATACTCATGAGGGAAGGTCTGTAAATAACTTTCTTTATTGAATCTTTGTGTGGTTTCAGTATCTGGGTGACTGTAACCTCATATAATGAATTTGGCTGTGCTCTCTCTCTTTCTGTTTTGTAGAACAAGAATGTAGAAAAGTTCTGACTGTAGGTTGATCTCTTACCTCCTCTTCTTGTATTTTTTTTAACATTTAACATCATTTATTTGCCAGATTCACAATTTAAGTGTAAAACAATGTATGTGTACATGTGTTCTGCAAACACACACACACAAACACACACACACACACACACACTTTCAATTTAGTACATACACAGACTTAGCATCTTGCTTCTTCCTATTTCTTTATAACATTATCAAGTTTGTATTTTTAATGGTTAAAGACGTTTCATTTTCTAATCACTTCACTATTTTCTTAGTATCCCTTGTACTCTATCCTTAGGTTGTCTTTTATTTTCTAAATATTATAAGTAGCCTTATAAATAAAACTTGTCTATATTTTGGAATTCTGTCCTGCATATAAAGACTCTCTTGTTTCCCCATAAATCTGTATCTGAGAAAAAAACAAAATAAAACACAGGCTTACTCCCCATAAAATGTGTTGGGAGACCATAGCCAAGGTCAGAAGTCTCATACTGACTAGCCAAGCCTTTCCTAAGTAAGCGTCTTCAAACATAGATAGTGTCTATACTTACAAAGTTGAGGAACTGCAGCACATGATCCCTGACATGATACCACTAATCAACATTACATTAGAAGAAGGTTGATTTCATCCATTATATAACTTACTGTCTGTGCATTTTTAAATTTTTAATGGATATTTTTATTTGTATTTCAAATGTTACCGCCTTTCCCAGTCTCCCATCTATAAATCCCCTATACCATCCCCTTTTCCCTTCTTCTATGAGTGTCTTCCTCCATCCATCCACCCACATCTTACTTCCTCAACACCCTGATGTTTCCCTTTATTGGACAGTCTAGCCTTGTCAGAATCAGGGCTTCTCCTCACATTGGTACCCAAGAAGGCCATTTGCTGCTACATATGCAGCTGGAGCCATGAGTCTGTCTGGGTGTACTCTTTGGATAGTGATTTATTCCCTGGGCGCTCTTAATGGTTGGTACTGTTGTTCTTATACAGTTGCAAGCCCTTTCAGCTCCTTCAATTCTTTATCTAACTCCTCCAATGGGAACACCACTTCCAGTTCAATGGCTGACTGCAAGCATTCGCCTCTGTATTTATCATGTTCTGGCAGGGCCTCTCAGGAAACAGCAATATCAGGCTCCTACCAGCATGCACTTCTTAGCATCAGCAATATAGTGTGGGATTGGTGGCTATACATATATGGGCTGGATCCCCAGGTGGAGCAGGATCTGAATGGCCATTCCTTCAGTCTCTACTCTAAACATTGCCTCTATTTCTCCTCCTAAAATATTTGTTTTCCTTTCTAAAAAGACTGAAACATAGCAATTTCATCATCCTTCTTCTTGAGCTTCATGTGTTCGGTGCATTATATCTTGGGTAATTTGGACTTTTGGACTAATATGCACTTATCAGTGAGTGCATTTTGTGTGTGTGTGAGAGAGAGAGAGAGAGAGAGAGAGAGAGAGAGAGAGAGAGTGTGTGTGTGTGTGTGAGATTGGGTTACCTCACTCAGGATGATATTTTCTAGTTCCATCAATTTACCTGTGAATTTCATGAAGTCATTGTTCTTAATAGCTAGGTAGTACTCCATTATGTAAATGTACCATATTTTCTGTATCCATTCCTCTGTTGAAGGGCATCTGGGTTCTTTCCAGCTTCTAGCTATTATGCATAAGTCTGCTATGAACATAGTGAAGCTTGTGCCTTGATATATGTTGGAGCATCTTTTGGGTATATGCCCAAGAGTGGTAAACTGGCTCCTCAGGTAGCACTGAGTCCAATTTTCTGAGGAACCTACAGACTGATTTCCACAGTGGTTATACCAGCTTGCAATCCCACCAAAAGTGAAAGAGTGTTCCTCTTTCTCCACATCTTGACCAGCATCTGTTGTCACCTGAGTTTTTTTTGTTTTTGTTTTTGTTTTTGTTTTGTTTTTTTTGTTTTTGTTTTTGGTTTTTTTTTTTTGGATATATTTCTATTTTACATTAAAAATATTATTCCCTTTCCCGGTTTCCTGTCCATAAGCCCCCTATCCCCTCCCCTTCCACCATAAGGGTGTTCGCCTGCAATCCACTCCCCCTTAACACCCTCCCTAGGACATTCCCCTGCACGGGGGGCTCAGCCTTGGCAGGTCCTAGGGCTTCCCTTTCCACTGGTGCCTCACAAGTTTATCCTCTGCTATATATGCAGGTGGAGCCCTGGGTCAGTCCATGTATAGTCTTTGGATAGTGGTTTAGTTCCTGAGAGCTCTGGTTAGTTGGCATGATGTTAGTCACTCTGACTGGTGTCTGTCAGTGCTTCTGGAGACTGACTTTCAGCTCTGGATGCAGGTAGAGACCCCTCTTACCTCTTCTAAATGGTGTGTTACACATGGGATATCCTCGTTCCAATGTTTTAAAGCATCCCCATATGTTTATTTATCAAGTAGTTTAAAGTTGTTTCATATATCACTTTTCTACGTAGACTCTTTTGAGTTAATTTTGTCTGTAAATAGATATCTGGTATATTTAACACTATGTATAAGAATCACAATCTTTCTTTGATTCCTTGCAAAGCAGATTTGTAGAGTCTTTGTCAAAATCATCGTGTTACGGAAACGCATGATTACTCATATTATTGTATATTTCATTGGCTATGTGTCTGTTTTTATGCCAGGTGTTTGGTTTGAATGTGATACCATTATGACTTCTGTTTATTCTTTGTAATCAAGGTAGACTATAATAATCAGTGTCATTTGTAAATCTGTATATAATTTAGGTGTTTTTTTCTTCATATGAAGAATTGAATTTTAAACATATTAGGTATGTTGAGGTGAATGGACATTTGTTAATAATAACCCTGTTAATCTGTGAACATTTATTATTTTTCATTTCATTCAAGACTTTTAATATATTATCAATATTTTATACTTATCATAATTTATTTGATCTCCTCGATAGACATTACATCTTCACTTTTGTTGTTGTAAATTGGATTGTTCTTAAGATTTGTTTTTCAAATAGCATGCCTTGATTATATTGATAACACAACTTATATTACACACTGCTTTTCTGTCCTGAAGCTTTAAAGATTATGTTTTATAATTTTTTGATAATTTATTACCATATATTTTTAACATGCACATGCCTTGTGTCCAAATCCTTCAAAAATCCATACCCATCTTCTTACCCACTCAAAATCCTGTCATTTATTTTTTACAAACACTTTAAAATTCATCATGTGCAATTTGTATGTATCAAATGCTCTTGATGTTAGGCCTTCCTTTCTGGAGAGTGTCCAGCTATTGGGTATCATACCCTCAAAGCAACAACAACAACCACAATAACAACAACCCAACTATCTTTATCTTCACAGCAATAAAGTGATGATAGATTCTTAGCTACGATACTGTTTTCTGCCTGCTTCCTCCTTCTCCAAGCTGGAATTCTGTGTAACTTGAGGTTGAGCTGGCTCAGCAAATATTGTTATAATGCCTATGAGTTCATACATACAACTGAATTTTGTCCACAAAACTAAATTTTTATGTTTTCATGGACTACCTCTGACACTTACCCTTTCTTAACTTCTCTTGCAAACATCCGTAATCCTTGCAGGGAAAGGGGTATGAGATACATGTCTGAATATTCTACAGTATGTTATTCTCTACAACTTTAGTGAATATTTACTTATCATTTCCAACAGCAATTTTTGCTACTTAAGAGTGTGCTATATTAAAGTTTGTGTCATTTATAGAAAGGAAACATTTATTCCTCCTTTCCATCTGAATATTCTTTATTGATTTTTCTTGCTTATTTCTTTTGTCTTGGGTTTAAAATTTTACACTGAAAAGAACAGATGAAAAGTAGATGTCTTATCTTTCTTCTGGATCTTTCAAAGCAACTTCCACCTGTCTATTGATCTTCATGCTGAGCACGGGATATTCATACACAGTTTTCTTTTTATAATGATAAAAACTATCACTGTTTTATGAATAGAATTGAAACCTTAATTTGTTTTAAAATCTGAAATGAAGTATGTATAATTACAGAATTAACTTGCCATATTTGAATAAATACAATTTGGGGATATTTATTAATTAAATTTGGGGAAAGACATTTTGTATTTTGTTTAATATACAAATGTACACAGATAATAAGACAACCCTATAAATATTTTGCATGCTGTACTTATACATATATATGTACATATATGTGTATATATAATTAAAGTAAACGTTATATAATTTAAACGTTAATTTAAAGGGGGTAAGCAGGAGATGATTGTGGCTGGAAAGGGTAAGGTAAAAATGATAGAAATCCAAACATTATATATAAAATTCACATGGAGTTGACCCATGACTCCATCTGCATATGTAGCAAAGGATGGCATTATTTGGCATTAATAGGAGAAGCTCTTGGTCCTATGAAAGTTCATTTTCCCAGTGTAGGGGAATGCCAAAGAGTTGAGGTGTGAGTGGGTGGGTGGGAGTGGGAGCATTTTCAAAGAAGCAGAGGAAAGGGGGATGGGAGAGGCGGGGAAAGGAGATAGCATTTGAAATGTAAATACATAAAATATCCAATAAAAAATAAAAAGAAGAGTATCAATATAAATAAATGTCTCATAAAAAATAAAGTGTACTTAGCTGAAATATGAAAACAGGAAAAAAGAAAAAGAAAAAAGAAAAGGATACTTCTAAGTAAAGTGAAAGAAAAGTACAGCTATTAAGCTACATTAACATGAAAAGTAGGATATGTTCAAGAAAATGCCTACTTCAGATATGACACATAACTAATGATTGACAGAGAAGCAGTACATGTCTATTTAAAATTCTTTAATCAAAGATATAGAAGGGTAAAATGTCTATACATTCTCATGGATCAGAAATGTGCTTTGGCAATTCAAATGACATTAAATAAGTACTGAATAAATGGTCATACCATATGCAATACAGATGTGTATTGGTAAAAAGCCAAAAAATTTTTAATATTTTCATAAAACCTCACAATTTAAATGAAAAAAATATGCTATAAAATTACTTGGCCATAGTTATATTTTCTTTTTCCTTTAATTAAACAAAAATCTAATCTATGATCAAAATGAATGAAGTTTCCATTAGAATATTTTCAATAAAATGTTGTAATTCGTCCCTGACATGGTTATAAATACAGGCAAACAAATCATTTACATTTTTATATGGAATTTGGCTATTTGTAAATTTAATTTACAGCAAAATTACCTGCTTTGGCTAACTTTATATGGAGTGCTATAAATGTGAATTTTAAGACAATGTATTTTTGTGATTATTATTAAGTGATGGACACAATCGCTTCAGTCATGCGATACTGCCACACTATATCATCAAAAAAGTATAGCACTTTTGTTGACAGTTGGATGAAAACCTATCTTTCCTAACTAGGACACATCTTAGAACCAGCCATCTTATCAACACTGTGAAATAAATATCTTATCAACATTATTGTAAATCACCATCCTACATAACATTTTTGAATCAAAGTTATTTTTCATTCATTGCAAGAAAATCTTTCAGGTTTGAATGCATCAATTAAATTCTCAAAAATATTTTCCAAATACTTTTTTCTCATGTATCATTAAAATCACTTTAGCAAACTTATAAATAGTAATTTGGTGGCATATAAGAATCTAATTCTTCTCTGATGGCAAGTGGAAGTGAAAAGTTTCTTGAAATGCAGCAGCAGTGATCGAAATAAGTAACTCTGAAAATGACATATATTTTGCCGTAATTGGTACTCTATTAAGATGCATTTCTCAGAGTAAAGATTCCTTGTATCAAATTTTAGTTAAGAAATATCATGAATTTATTTTCCCCACTGTGAGAACTGTTAGAAAGACAAATAATCATAAGGAAACAAATGGTGTAAACAAGAAACATGAAGACACAATTATTCTTGTTAAAAGTTATGTAATGATGAATTATCTGATTAGGACTGCACTATTTATTGTTTTCAAGGGCAAGCAGAATGTAACTCTTTAAAAAATATGTTTAGATATATACCATGTATTCATAATTACCTAACCTGAAATCACCTATGACACTGCTGAGTTTTGTATACTACTCATAGTTTTTCACTCTGACATACTTTATTCCAAATACGGTGAAAGCAATATACACTTTTTAAAGTGTCTTTTCATTTTACTTATAAATTTTTAGTTTCATATATGGCTATTTTATTTATATTATTTAATATATCTATCTCTATCTCTTTCCTCTATCCAACACCATATCATTCCTACTCCTTTTAGATTCGTGGCATCTTTCTATTTGAATACACACATACTCTCACACATTCACACACACTCACACTCACACACACACACACACACACACGTTGTTGCTTGTGTATATATGTTTTGAAGGTTAAATATTTGGTATTAGATAACCAATTAGGAAAATAATTCCTGAAAATAATTATGCTCCCCCTTTTCCTCTTTGCAGCCATTAATTACTTATAAAACTTTGGTAGTACCCATGAGCACTTCTGAATCCACGTTGGAATGGCATTGTCATCTTTCAGATCTTATTTAGGTAATCATATTATTAAGATTTATATATGTAATTTTCCTGTCACATATGACACAATTTATTCTTTGCTTATAAGAGAGACAATTGTGAGATCATAAGATTCTATTAATTTTTTTCATAAAAGAAGTAAAAGAGAAAGACAATTGTATCTTTATTTTTTCAAGGATAAAACTGTATCCAGTATTTCTATTCTTAAGGCACAAGTCAAGTTACTGCTTTAAGTACAAGTTCAGATATATCTTAGAGGACAAGTTTATTTTTATGAAATAGATTCCATTAGTATTGTACGAGGATTTTGTCAATCAAAAACAACAACACAGATTAATAAATATGAGGTGTTTTTTGAAAATTCTTTAAATGTCAACATACTTCTCTAAATTCTTTGATTTACAGACTCCAGAACTATGTCGCTTTGAACATTTTCTTCCTATGGACACTGAGTTAGGTAAACTCTCAGGGTGCCTTGCATGTCATCTATGCAAGGTATATATTATATCAGAATTGATTCTCTTTGATAATTACTGTATATTTTTAAAAATTCAGAAAATAGTACAATTCTGACTTATAGCCTGGAAAATGTTAGGTTTTTCTTTTAAATTTTCCATAACTCATGATCAAAACCATCAACAAGATGAGTGCCCAAGTGAGCACACCTCTGTCCCACCCTGAGGGAGAAAAAACAAGGGTGAGGGAAGGAGGAATCTGGGAGGGAAAGGAGACAGGGGATAGGGGAGAAGGAAACGTGATCTGATATTGGGTGGGAAAAAGGGGTTGAAGCCATGAGGGCCAGCAAAAAGAATGAAAAGAGGCAACCTCAGGAGGTAGGAGGTTGGAAGGACCCTCCAGAATGGGATCCAGCTCAAGGGGAGGTCCCAAGGCCTGACACTATTACTGAGGCTCTGGAGCACTCACACAACGGTACCTATTGTATGACTTTCCTCCAAAAGACCCAACAACCGACTGAAAGAGTCAGAAAGAGTGCACCCAACCAACGAACAGAAGCTGCTGACCTTTCTGATTGAATTAGGGAAAAGATGGAGGAAGATAAGCAAAAAGGCGACCCTGTAGGATAACCAGCATCTCAATTAACCTGGACTCCTGACATCTCTCAGACAGTGGATTGCCAACAAGGCAACTTACACCAGCTGATATGAGGCCTCCAACATATATACAGCAGCGAACTACCAGGTCTGGGTTCACTCAGAGAAGATGCACCTAACCCTCAAGAGACTGACAGCCCCAGGGAGTGTAGTGGTCTGGTGGGGTGGGTGGGGTGGGGACATCCTCATGGATATGGGGGTGTGGGGATAGGGAAGGAGGAGTGATGCTATGTGGAACAGTCAAAGGATAGATAGGAAGGGAAATACAATCTTGTGTGCAAAAAGATAAAAAATAAATAAATAACATAAAAGCAAATAAATTATACTAGTGAGAATAAAAGCTCCTCCTCCTTCCACCTTTATGTTTCTCTACCCATCAAGCTAATAGTAAATGAAATTTTTTTATAAGACAATGGCCGTCTCTAGCCCTCAACTATTATAATACATGTATAATTACTGCCCCCAATTCCTATCTATTATAATATATGTACAACTGCCTTAATTTAAAAAAAATATTCATGGCATATGATAAGTAAAATCCAGTAGAAAAAGGCTATTTCTTTCCTTACTATTTTCTTTCACAGCACTGGAAACTATTCAGGCAACCCTGAGATAGAGCAAAGAAGGTTATTTAAGGGAATATTATCTATACATTTCCTTATATACAAGGCATATATAAATATATAAAATTTACATAGAGTAATATTATGACATGAATTTTGTTTAATTTATTGTATATATTATTTCTGATTATATATGTGTCTATAATGCTATATACATACATATATAATAAAGTTTTGTGTTTAAAATGTCATATATATTCTTATCATGTGACAGTAAGTATCAAAGAACCATGACTCAGGACCCTTTCTAAGTTGCCTCTCATAGAAACACATTGTCCTGTTGGAAGAGCTACGTAGAAACATTATGTAAAATGGTATTTCCAGAGCCTCATAAATCACATCACGTTCCTAAGAAGTAATAAACCTATCAGCCTCAGCTAACCAGGAACGTAGTAGAGTAAGTGTTGAATGAGCTCAGTTGTGACACCAGCCAGAAGAGTGGGAAAAAAGAGACAATTTTGTGCAACTCAGGAAAGTGTAGATGGAAACACTAGTAATTCTCATCAAGGAGATAATTACCTAAAGCATAAAATTAAATTCATAGTGAATATATCAGTAGCATGTGTCTGATGACACGTCAGAAATTTTAGATATACCATACCATATATTTGCATATATGAATTTGACCTTTAGGAAGTGGCAAGTAGGAATTTCTGAGTATGAATAAAACTTTTGCAAGGTCAAGACAACTGAGGCAGATGTCTACAATGTGGTCGTGGAAGTTGATTGCTTTCCCTTCACCACAGGTATATTAAACCACACTAACCATAATTACACAGAAGAAGTCACTATAATATGAGACATATCCAGGCATTAGTGAACACATTTTTTATTAATACTCAAATACAGAGCTAAATGTGTATATAGTCCAGAGTCAAGAATAATGTAGAAAATGTGAAAATAATTAGCAATGTTGGATGTTTCTCATTATCTAAACAGTTTATTATTACACCATCAATATATTAGATAATTAGATGTCAGAGTAAAATTGAATTAAGTCTCATTTGTAAAGCTGATTTTTAAAAAAAGACAAACTAAAAATTACAAAATCACTAATTGATGTTATTGTAAACATATATATTGTATTTCACACATTTGCATTCCCAGTGAAATCAAGTACCACTTGTAAAATGGTGTCCCTTATACACAGCAGACGCTGAGAAGTAAAATAGCAAGTAACTCTGACTAAATCATAGCCTCATGTCTGCATCATCGATGTTGACAGCAGAACTATCGTCACAAGAGAATAAGAGATACTGAACAGGGAGCAGTCAACTGCTATGGGGAACATGAGCTGCTGGGTTATGATTATACAATAGGTTGAACTCGGTAATAATGACTGCACAGTTCAGAGGTCACGAAGAAAGGTCTTCAGTGTTTCACCATAGTTAAGAAGTAGGCATTTGTAAAGTAGATAGATTTATATATTGTTCATTATAAACATGTATCAGAACCGTGCATGTAATCCTACTAATGAACATACTGCTCATATTCTGTTATTACTAAAATAATAAAATGAAGAAAATTCTTATGTTGGTCTTGGTTTCTGTGCCTTGCACTTTTTGCTATTCTGGTTTCTCTACTATCTTCTGAGGAAACTATCTCTTGGAGCTGCAGCTTCATGCAGTGTTTTCATCATCACACCATGATGAACTTTAAAGCTTTCTATCTTGATTGAATAAGCATTCACTTCACTTACTATAAACATGGGAGTGTGGCTAAAACGAATGTACTATGTCAAAAGCCATGAAGCACTTTAATGCAATATTTATTGATTTTAAAATATATAAAATGAAATAATATCTGCTTTGATTTTATATAAGAGCATTTTAAATATCTGTATATATAAATTAGCTATATATTCACGAGAATGTTTCTTTATGTTCTGTAAATAAAATCTATAGAAATACAATTGAATAAAAATGCATACAAATTTCAAAACTCTATCAGTATTAAAATATACAAACTAGAAATTACCAAATATTAAAACAAATATTTTAATATATGATATATATTACATATTGCAATAATTTATCGATCATTGGTATTCTTTGATTTATTTGGCACTTGTTAAAGACATTTCATTTTTAGTAAAAGTTGAAGGTTATAATAATTAATGAAACACAGTCTATGAAATATTTGAAGCTATGAAATTAAGTATTAAAATTTGTATATACTTACAGTCATAGTAATGTATTTATACATCATTACTTGCTGGTAGAAAAAGTTCTCAAGATTTAAGAATTTGAAATTATCTGAAAAAAATTTTGAAAGTATATTTTAGATAGAAATATTGAAGAGAACAGGGCTATGAGACTACATGTATGTCAACCATGACCTGACAGAACTTGTCAACTCTACAGAGAGTAAACAAAAACTGACAGTATATGATTCTAGGAAAGAAAGTACTTGCCTAACTACAAAGTGCTTTCTTAGCCTTTTCATTCATAACAATTTAGACCCTCCCTACTTCAGTGCTGATTCAAGTACACGCTAATTTTACTGGTAATTTGATATCCTAGATTTTCCACTTCTAACGTCACAGTGAACCTAGGTTATAACTAAAAATAATGCACTTTCACAAAGGAATCGCTTTTGCATGGTACAGCAGTAAAGTGTTCTAGGAATAAGAAGCATCATACCTGTCATAATGTATTTGTTGTCCTCATATTATATATAAGATTTCTGATTGAAATAGATAAATTATATTTGTATTTCATGTATTTGCAATAGTTACTTTCAGTATTCATATATTCAATATAGCTATTCTCTCCTTAGGGATTTTAGAGCCTAATAAAAGTTTCAAAGAAATTATATCTGAAATGAATAAATAAGTGATCTTTTGGGTGATTCTTCTTTGTATAAATAAGACATAACTTTTACAAACATTATATCATAAAAATGAGAAATTTAATTTTGATCCAAATATGAAATTTATTTACTATGTCAATATTATCAAGATTAAAATTGTCATCGAGCTATATGTTTGTAAATAATTTAAGATAAAAATAAAGCATCGGGGACGTAGTTTAATTGGTAGAAGATTTCCATAGAAAAGAAAAGAAAAAGAAAAAGGAAAAAGAGAAAAAGAAAGAAAAGAAAAGAAAAAAAAAAAGAAAGAAAGAAAGAAAGGAAGGAAGGAAAGAAGGAAAGAAGGAAAGAAGAAAGAAAGAAAGGAAGAAAGAAAGAAAGAAAGAAAGAAAGAAAGAAAGAAAGAAAGAAAGAAAGAAAGGAAGGAAGAGAGGGAGAGAGGGAGAGAGATAGAGAGAGGGAGGAAAACAGGAAAGGACAAAGGAAGGGAGTAAGGAATCAAGGAGAACTACATCCATAATCTGTCAGTATCAGGCAGATGCTTCAAATCACAAATGGTATTTAGAAGTCATCCAGAGCATGTCCAATACAGAGGTCAATGATAGCAGCAAACCACTGAACTGAGAATAGGACCCCCTTGTGGGGAATTGGAGAAAGTATTGAAAAAGTTGAAGGAGCTTGAAACCCCATAAAAACAGCATTGCCAACCAATGAGAGCGTCCAGGGACTAAACCACTACCATGGACTGACCCAGGGCTTCAACTGTATATGTAACAGAGAATAGCCTTGTTGGGGCACCAGTGGAAGGGGAAGTCCTTGGTCCTGCCGAGGTTGGAACCGCAGTGCAGGGGAATATAGGGGGAGTGGCAATAAGGGGGATGTATAGGGGGAATACCCATATTGGGGAGGGGGAGAGGAGGGAATGAGGGCTTATGGACAGGAAACTGAGAAGGGGAATAACCTTTGAAATGTAAGTAAAGAATTATATCTAATAAAAAATAAAAAAAGAAGTCAAATGATATTTTAGTTGATGCAGAATATGTAACATAAGCAAAGTAGATCCCACAATTACTTGTAAATCATGAAATCCTCTTGCAGTTAAGAACAATGAGCCACAAAATCTGTCTGCGATAGTGACGGTATTTCAAAGTATTCTGAGTTCTAAATTTGCTTGAAACACTTTTATTCTTGAGAAATGAAAGCTGTAGAATTACGGTGTGGCTCCATGTAATTCCACCTTGATTTAACAAACTGGTTATGTCAGACACAACAACCTTAGACATGGCATTTCGAATCAGTGATAAAAACATCTGAAAAATTCTCTTCGACAAAATTATATACAGAGAAAAAATTTTTCAAATTTAACCTTTTTAAAATTCTTGAACATTTTCTAAATGCTGTACCAGTCCAAGAAGCACTCATCGAAAACATCTTATTGTCTGTTTGAACAGTGAGTTTGTAAGGATTGTAGTCCCTCTGGTTCCTGTCTTCTAGCTAGACACCAAAACCAGCATCACAACTACAATAAGAGGGAAAAGGTGGCTTTTCAGTTCCCACCAACTGTGCAATGCTATTCATTCAACCTCCTGTCTCTCACTTGTCTGTACATAATGCTCATTGAGATGATATTAATGTGAAATGACTCAAATGTACGTGGAAGTGAAAGCCATTCCCTTAGATCATTTGTCAAAATCAATTATTAGGGAGTGGTTAATTTACAACAGCCTGTGGCAACAATGCTAATGAGGGCGAACAGGAGGGTAATAAAGAAAATTAACTGGGATTTCTTAGGGATGAAATGTCCACAGAGTCTCCTCTACATCTCATACATATTCATAGGAGTTTAGAAGGCAATGAATGTGTACAGGAGTACATAGAATGACCCTCTTCTTGCATCTGAAAACTATAGTTATGACTAAAGCAAAGATAGAGGAAATTAGCAACACAGGTAAGTTGTCAAAGACTTAGTAATTTACAGTTTCATGAGATATAAAGAAATCCCCCAGGCCCTCAAGCTGACCACCAAGATAACTAGCAGAAGTTTCAATGGTAAAATGAGACATCAATATAGATTCTCCAGTTATTCCATGATACATAATTTTCAAAGTATAATGGCAAAGAGTCATTAGTAAAATTAGCAATAATTTAGTGACAGCTTTAAAACACTGAGGAAAGAAAATGATGAAGATACTAGAAGATGGAATGACTGACAACCCACATTTACAGATTGGTACAATTTGTCTGCTATAGCAAATGAAACAAATTCAACCTAATCTTAATCAAAATTCTAAATCAAGTTTAGGGAAACCCTGTTGCTAAGGTCGAAGTCTGACATTACCAGAGGGCCCTGAGCTCAATTGCAAAAGGGCAGTCCTTCATTAGCAGGTCTTCTCTACCTGGGGGATCCAAGAGAAAACCCAGACTTTTCAACAACTGGTGCTGCTCAAACCACATAGCTACATGTAAAAGAAAGAAATTTGATCTTTACCAATGATACTATACAAAGCTCAACTCCACAAGAGTCAAACCTCACTATGAGACCTGATTCTCTGAATAAGATACAGGCACAGGTCAGGAGTGTAATTGAATTTATAGTCATAGGAAAGGACTTGACAAATAATGCTAAGTTGTACAAGCCTTAAGACCAACAATTGACAATGAGACCTCATGAGACCAAGAAGCTTTAGCAGCAAAGGAAACCATAATCTGAATGAAAAGACAGTCGAAAGACTGTCCATTTCTTTGGAAAAATGTCTTTGTCAATTATTCAATTCACTTGGTAGAATTTAGTACCTAGAATATAAAAAGAACTCAAAAAAAAAACACCTAATCAACAAGGAAACAGATAACTCAGTTTATAAATAAGATAAGAATGGAGGGTCCCCAAAAGATGAAATTCAAGTGGCTAAGAAACATATTTGTTTAAAGTTTAGAATTCTTAGGTGTCAAGGAAGTGAAAATCAAAATAAATATAAAATTTTACCAGAGATTGGAGGAGAGGTGGGAAGGAACTGGGAGGAGTAGAGGAAGAGTATCTATTTTCATTAAAAAAAATATCAGGACCGACACAAATGTGAACTCACAGAATCTCGGGCAACACGCATAGCTCCCGTACATGTCTAATACAGATGGAGTCCTGGTGGTGAGATGGGAAATAGACATAAATTTCTATCTGTAACACAGAAACTATCTCTGATTGATAACTGTTCATAAAAGAAGAAAATAATGCAGTTGAAAGTCAGATGGACAGATGCCAGGGACCCCTGGAGTTGAATTAGGGAAAGAATGGAAGAAGCTAAGGATGAGTTTACCACATAGGAAGACTTCCGGTCTCAACTAAGCTGGACCCCCAAGACCTCTCAGACACTGATGTACCAACCAAGAAACATACACTAGCTGATGTGAGTCCCCGACCTGACCCATAAACAGCAGACAACTGCCTGGACTGGCCTCAGTGAGAGAAGATGCACCAAACCCTGGAGAGACGTGAGGCCCAGGGAGTGGGGAGGCCTGATGGGATGAGTAGGGACATCCTCTTGGAGTCAGAAGAGGAGGAATCCAATGAAGAACAGTCAGAGGGCAGATCAGGAGGGGAATAAAGACTGGACTGTAAAAAAAGATTAAATAATAATAGTAATAATAATGATAATAATAATAATAATTCTGAGTGGACACACAAGTCACACTTAAGGGCAATCCCAATACCCAGCTGCAGATGACCAGTGCAAAACCAACTCAATTGAGAAATTTTGGTCTCATAATACTTTGGGGATTTTGTTTGTTTCTTTTTAAACTTAGAAATCTTTTGCTCATATATTATGGTTCACAACTTTGTTTTCAAGGATTTTCTATCTGTACATTGGGTTCTATGTGTTGTTTTTTGCAATTTTTCATGAGCTCTTTATTTTTCCCGATATGTTTGTGTGTTTGTTTTGCCCTTTTCACTTTGTATGATTTTACTTTATATTTATTCTTATTCTTATCCTTCTTATTACATGCATGTCTTTTTAATAAGAGAGAAATAGCAAGCTTTTCAATTGGAGAGGGGGTCCTGGGATTGGGAATGGAAAGTGCTAATTAAATATATTGTATGAAAAATCTATTCAGATTTTCTGTAGGAAAAGAAAAAAAAAAACTACAGCACAAAGAAGGAAGGAACCCTGAAACAAATTTGTCATGTTTTTATTATTTTCTTTCAGATCAAGTTTGTCTTTCCTTGAGCTGCTGCTATGTGGCTCAGTGACATGTGTCTGTAATGTTCATGAATTCCCTATTCCGTCCTGAAGAATCTGAACAGAAATCACTACTAATGACTCTCTCAGGATGAGTAGATTTTACAGTTCTTCTGGATGTCTTTCTCTTGAGACATTTATGTACATCTTTATGTCTTTACCTACTTATGTTAATGTGTGTGCATTTGGGTTTACATAGTGAATCTGTTTTAGAAGAAAATTTGAATCAACAACATGCATTACACTCTTTAGTGTTATGATTGACTAAGCCAATATGTCTACTGAATCCTATAAAACTACCACTTGGAAACGAAAAGGGCCACAAATGCTGGCGTGGATATAGAAAATATAGAATATTTATCATTCTAGTGCAACCTGATACAGCCTCTATGGAAATCAGGCTAGAGGTTCTTTATTGGAGCCCTGACTCAGGAGGGGTCAGATTCTACAGGAGGGTGTGTGGAACAGGTGGAAGAAACTTGGACCATGAGGTGTAACTCACAAACTCTGGAGCTGAGACAAATCATAATACCTTTTTTATATACATACTTTTTCACAGGTTTAAAATTTCATGTTCATTTTCTCAATTTTTCATGTGCATTCTTTAAGAACTTTTAACATTTAACAGTAACATGCACATTTAATTATTTCTATTCCGTCTCTTCCTCAATATCCATGTTTTCCTGCTAACCCATGAAGTGCATTAAGAAGGAGGAAATATAGATTTGGCAAGCAGTTAGTATGTAACCCGGAAAATTGGTACATAGACATATGACCATGGTTGGCAGCAATTGTGGTTACAGTATAAAGGCGATATACAGTGTAGTAGGTGACAGACTACCTACCTAGGATATTCTGATTAAATTATTGACACCAGAATTTTCCCATATCCTAATCAGGAGATAAAATTCTTCTAATGCCAAGGATTCTCAGAAAGTTAGTAAACTGAGTCGGCTCCTTATCCTTGCTTGGTTCACCTCTAAATATTCCCATCAATCTTGGAACCAATGATCCAACAAGACCTTGCTAAGCTGTTAATATGATCTAACTGTTGTTTGGAACAGGTTGCTGAGCAAAATTTTGTCAGAACTAAGTTCCCATTAGACGAGGACATCTGGATATTAGCTAATGTACCCAGATCAGTGCCTTGTTTTGACTCAACCACTTCACCATTAATAACAAACAGAGTGATAGTGATCTGTTTCATTCCATAGTCACAGAGAACATGGTCTTAGCTCTCTTTTTCTAGTTCTGGAGAAGTTTGTCACAGACAAAGTGAGAGTAAAAACTTCCAATAGCAAAGCCAAAAAATGCAAATGGAAAACAATAATGAACCAAGCATTCTCTTAGGAAAGGCGAGGATATTCTTCACAAATATCTCCACAGGTCTTGACCTGTGGGGATGCAACTCCTCAGGCCTTGCCATAGGGAAAGCAGACTGCATCACACCATGCACCTTTCCCAGAAGAGGCTTGACTACTGCTAGTTAGCTCTCCAAAGATCTATAAACAGATCTATGACATGGCCCAGATATTATACTCTTAGGCATGTATGCAAAGGATTGCACATCCTACTATATCTCCTTATCCATCTTCATTGCTGCTCTATTTAGAATGGTCAGATAATGGAAACCACCTAGATGTTTGGATAAAGAAGATCACCTGATGAATGAATAAAGAAGATTTCTAAATTTACAAAGTGGAATATCATTTGTTTATTAAGTAAAACTGAATTATTTAGTTATATGATAAATTAATGATACTTTCAAACTAATTCTGAGTAATATGGCACACTTAAGATACAAATGATCTGTCTTTCACTTATTCTTTTGTTTGTTTTTTATCATTTGTTGAATTAAACTTTGAAATGTAAGACATATGTGCTCCATTTGACGTATGGAAAGAGGTCAGAAAACAAGTAAGTGGACGTAGGAAGGATTTCAAGAGAAATGATTGAAATCAATTGAATGAAATGTTAAAGAGGAATAATGGAACTCAGAGAGGTAAATGAGTTAGGAGAATAAAGGGCAACATAAAAAATAAAGGTGAGAATAAAGAGAAGAGTGCTAGTTATCACTGAAGAACTTTAAGAAAATGTTATAGAAACCTATTGTAGTAAAACCTTGCTAAAATGCATATGCTAACACACACACACACACACACACACACACACACACACACCTGTACTAAGTGGTGATAGTAAAAGCAGTAATTAAACAAATGGTAACTACTTTGAAACTTGAACTTAATAATGTGAAAAGTGAAAATTTCTTCCTCTTTTTTCAAACCTTTCAATGTCTAATTGTCTGTTAAAAAATAAAGCTGAAGAATAGGTAATTATATAAAAAACATGCTCATAAATCTCTTTTGTTAAGACATATTACTACTTTATTTTGTTAATAAGAAATAATATTTTAAAGAAGCAGCTACTTATATGGATAACCATTTTTGTGACAAAGCCATAACACTGTACTTTCAAGGGGAGTCTATAAAATTAAATTAAAAATTATAGTATTATATCTTAATTATATTAGAAAATTATACAGTAATCATTGCAGACAAAGTTATAAATGCAAAATAAATATGAACCAGTTTAATATTAGGTATTGTAACTATCTTAAAAGAAATATAATCATTTTTTAAAAAAATGTGAACAATATAAGCTATGCGTAAAAAGGACTTGCAGCTTATCTGTGAAAGATGTTACTACAGAAAGTGCTCCATGTATCTTTTCACATACTTAATCATAATAATCTTTTTAAAAGATCTTATTATGAATTATCTATATTATCTTGTTATATTCATATTATTATTTCAGTGTCTTATATGTGAGGCCTTACGATCTCTGTGTATATTTACAAATAGTATTTTGAAATAAAAACTGTTTCTTCAAATATTATATGGCAAATCAGTCTCAGAAACAAGTACATTCTGCCCATTTCTTTCTGCTCTTAACAAGTGAAAATGACAACAGAATCAATAAGAAGAATTGTAAGGTCAGGATGAAAAACACTCTTGGTTCAGATCTTAATTTCAGGAACAATTTGCCTGACATCTGTGCCTCTCTTCATGGATGCTTAGCAGATCTGACAGCTAATTAATTATAAAGCAAGATTAGACACTGGACAGAGGACCGGCAGAGGAGAATTCATCTCAAGTGTCAGCAAGCTTCAGGATGTTCATTTTCTTAGGCCTGAAAGACATAGCACCAGTAAATCATTGTTTATCTTTAAGCTCAAAAGGGAAATTGAACATGACATGAACAATTACTGAGATATTTTTAGAGAAATACATTCCTGAGAGAGAAACCTGGAAACACATGAGAACCTGGGTAAGGCTGAAAATCCCAGATGGGTTTTGTCTACATTATATGGAGCATCTGACATTACTGCTCCTAAAATTATGAGAGAAAAATTTAAAGCTCCTAAAATAAATAAAATGTGGAGATATATAACAGCTAAGGATTACATAATAGTGATGCAAATTACTATAACTTAAGAATTCAAAGTTTCAGGTAATGCTGTTAAAATAAACAAGTAAAAGACTGATTAGATCAAATCAGTAATACTCTTTACTCCATTAGAAAATGTTAATGGTCATATGAATTCAACCTTATGCCAGGAGTGAAGTTATAAATGCAGATTGTTCTGACTCAATAAAAATGATTTCCTTTAAACAAAACACCAATGTAAAAATAAATGTTCACAAATTAAGTAGATGTTTGTGAGAAACTCTGTGGAAAAGCCAGAAATGGAAACTACTCTGAGATCCAGGCCCTAAAAAGACTCGTATGTTTTTGTTTTTGTTTTTGTTTTTCTATTTTTTTAAATAGAAAAATAATTTTTAACATTAAATATATTCTCATCATATTCTTCCCATTACCCATTTGTTTTTCATGAGGATTTACTGCTGTGAACAGACACCATGACCAAGGCAAGTCTTACAAATAACAAGATTTAACTGACGGTGGCTCACTGGTTCATAAGTTCAGTCCATTAGCATCAAGGAGGGAGCATGCTAGTATCCAGGCGGGCATGGTACAGGAGGAGCTGAGAGTTCTACATCTTCATCCGAAGGAAGCCAGGAACAGACTAGGCATCCTCAGGAAGCTAGGAGGATGGTCTCTAAGCCCACTCCCAGAGTGAAAACACTTCTTCCAACAAGGCTACACCTTCTAATAGTGCCACTCCCTTGTCCTAGCATATGCACACCATCACATTCCACTTTCTGGCCCCTATAGGCTAGTTCAAACACGCAATTCTTTAGGGGCCATGCCTAAACATAGCATAATAAACATATGCTTCCAAAGTTCCCATAGTTTTTAGCAGTATCAGCAATGTTAAAAGTCCAAAGTTCAAAGTCACTTCTGAGATTCAATCACGTAACTATAATACCTGAATTAAGACAGGCAACCAGAAATTCTGCCAATTCCATGTTTGATGCCAAAGCGATTTTCAGATCTTTAACTCCTTTTTCAACTTTGTTGACTGCAACAAACTTCTTTGTCCTGGGCTGGTTCCACCAATTATGAGAATAGAGGAATGACATTAGGGGTCATTTTGTCAATATATTCTTTTATCCTCTTTTTGTTCAAGTATTGTTTTGCTTTACCCTACATCCTGGGTCTTTCTAGTTTCTGGTTCTGCTTTTCAGAAGAGCTACACTGAGTTCTTACAGTGAAAGCCTTTTGTGCTTCCAGCAGGGGAATAACATAAACAATGCTGAATATGTCATATCCTTCTCTTTGAAAGGTCTGCCCTCTCAAGAAGTTACTTTTCCACACATGCTAATGCATATAACAATAAATAAAAGCAGCTGGCTGCCGAAAAACAAACTTTAAAAGTAGGGTATATTTTGGGAAGAAGAAAATTTGAGTGGGAGTTGGAAAAATATGGGCTATCATGGGGAGAATGTGTCATGAGGAGAATGTGTGTGTGTGTGTGTGTGTGTGTGTGTGTGTGTGTGTGTGTGGTGTGTGTGCAAGAGAGAGAGAGAGAGATCAATTGTGTAATGGTCAGTTACATTCAAGAATGTCCAACAAAATATTGAGTATACACACACACACACACACACACACACATATATACACATTATGCACATTTAATGGAATATATAAATGCAATTTAGTTTAAGAAATGCATTTTTAAGCATGATTGGAATTTTGATTTCCTGAATGCATTTCCATTTAACAAATTTGGTCCATAAAGATCGTGATGTGTACAGTATGAATTATTTGTGTCAATTTCAATAATTTATAAACAGACTCTCACAACCTTCTATGGGTAAATAGGTTAAGTGCTAACACTCAGCACTGAGGGAAGAAGCAAAGTGCTCTGCCAATACAGGGAAGTATCTCCTCATTCTTCACTGTGAAAAGAAGACTTTCCAATTCCTAGATTCTTGTGCTCTAGATCAATTGGAGAACTAGTGAGCTCTGCACAATCCCAAAGATTTGTAGTATCAGCTCAGAAAGCAATTTATTGGCGTGTTTAATGACAGCACATAAATAATCCTGAATTGGCTCTCTGATATCCAACTAACTACCTACCAGCTCAAAATCTATTACCTTTGTAATTTGTTGTACAGGAACTTAAAAATATTTGTGTTCTTTTGATCCACAATTGTTTCAGTTTCCTTTTCCTTGTATTTTTGAGATATTCATAAATATATTCAGGAAACATGATCATATCCACTCACAATTCATCCATATACTTTATCACTCCTCTCTACCAACTTAATATCAGTGGAAATTTTTTTAGATAAAAGACAAATTTAATTATTGTCATCATTAATCATGTCCCAGTTATTTTTTTTTGCTTATTTGTTTTTCATCTTTATCAACTTGAGTATTTCTTATTTTCTAACAGCCCACTAAGTCTAGTTAGTGTATTTTCTAAAGATTGAAAACTTGTTAAGTATAGTCCAAGATGAAAATATCAGTGACTCTATTTCTAAGTTTTTTTCAGTTTTTTTTTCAGAAAATGCATAAGTCTGGGATCACTGGAGCACAAGAAATATACCATTGATGGTATCCACCATTATGATTACTTCATTCCCTGTAACTCTCCACTATATATAGCTCATTGGTGTATGGCAAGTTTGGAATCATCTACTTAATGTATACTGAATTTTTTGGCTAGCTTGATTTTGTGTATGTCTTGCATAGATGCATAGATAGACAAGTACAGTTGCTATGAGTTCATGAGTGAGACTTAGCCATGCCCTGTCAAAAAAAAAAAAAAACAGATTTCATAAGATGCCTCCCAAACCCCTATTTCTTACATTCTTTCCTCTTATTGTTATAAGTTGTTTTCTAAGCTGTGATGGTGGTAGTGGTGGTGGTGGTGGTGGTGGTGGTGGTGGTGGTGGTGGTGGTGGTGGTGGTAGTAGTAGTAGTAGTAGTAGTAGTAGTAGTAGAAATGATCAAATTAGACCTTAAGTTCACAAACATTCTACTAGTGCCCATAGCTCCTCAAAACTGGTTAAAATGAATAGTTTTTCTTAAACGTCTTCATTTTTTTAAAAAATAAAAGTATATTTAGCTGTACAATTTTATATCATTTTGTAATTTTAATAAAAATATTTCATAAACATCAATCTTATGTTGTTGCCTTGTGTATCTTGATCAGCATAATATTTTTTAAAAATTTTCTTGCATTTTTCGAGACTAGATAGACTTGCTATCACAATGATAAATAATAAAGTAACTGAGTCTGTTTTTAAGGAAAAATAAATAACAAGGAAATTCACAATACTTTATGCAGAATGAAATAGTATCAGAACCTTCTCTTTTCCCAAACACCAATCCATAAAATCATAAACAAACTGTGAACAGTAATATTTTATACTAACAAGATCTTGTCATATCATTTATTTGGGGAATAATCAAGTTCCTTCCAAATATTTCTGAGACTGTGTTAAATTTTGTTATACTCTAAACATTTTATGTTTTATTTGGTTTACTACAAAAAACTAAAAATTTTACCACATAAGTTCTTAGCTACAATTCATTTAAATGTAAGCCTAATTAACCTCTCCAGTGTGGAAGATTATAATTTTTAAATAAATATTACCTATCCCTGTGAGTTTGCCAGAACTGTGACAATGTTGTCACATTCTAAAGTGTTAGTTTGTTTCTTCATAGAATCATTGGTACTTATCAATTGAGCCTTCTTTTATAAATTTCTGGCAAATGAAATAATGGGAGTTAAATAGATATAAGTACAGCAAGTACAACTTCCTACTCTGTACTTTTATTTTCTTATCAAAACAATAACCAAATACCAGAAATAATGATATCATGTAAAGAAAAAATACATTTGAACTCAGGATTATAGAGATTATGGTCTAGGTAAAAGTGGGATTGCTACCTCCAGACTGTCAGTGAGATTTGATTAATTACTTTCAGTATTTTAAACAGAGAAAGTTGCTCTAACAACAGTGGAAACACCAGATAAATTTAAACTGTGTGGTTTAGAAAAGAAAGATTTATTTTCTAAAGATTGAAAACTTGTATATACAGTCATAGATGGAAAGATCAGTGATTCTAATTCTAATCATATTTTGTCAGTTAAATATCAGGTCTGACATCTTGACAGTGCAAGAAAAATAGTTAAACATGAAGATAGAGATAGAGATAAGAGACAGATGACAGACATAGAGGGGAGAGAGACAGATAGCCCAATAGACAGACATACAAAGTTAATGAAAGCTTTATCTATTTAACTTTATGTAAACAGCATTACATTCCAGTTGACTGGCTTTCAAACATTATTCTTACTACACTTAGGGAGAGAACCTTGTTATTAAGGCATTCCAATAGAATATATAGGATTACAAAAGACAATCAGAAAGACAAACTGTGATAGAAAAGGAATTAAGCACTATTCTTAGGGTAACAAATCCAAAAGAAATAGAGACCTTGTAACCTGACATGTCTTCAGAGTATGTGCCAAACAATCTGGTCTTTATATGAAATAAGTTAGGGGCTCTCATGGTTAGAGTTATTTGCATCTTTGTCTATTTGTGATCATCTTGACCATACAGATGCTTGTTCAAATCAACAAAGTCTCTTGGTACTTCACAATTAGGTTAAATTAACATAAGACTTAGTGAACTGGCTGAGAATTCTAGGAACAAGCCTAGTTATCTACAAGTAGAGCATCTGTGGTGTACATTACCCACAGATCCTAAATGATGGCTGAGTCGCTAAGCCATTTTCCATTCTTATGTGATGATCTGTGCATCTGAACTCCCAAGTGGAGGAGTCAGTGTTACTTCAACAAAACAGCTAAACACTAGTACCTTCTCACTTAATTATGTTGAAGATAAAGCTTCTTCATTTGACTATCAGGAAGAAATGAAAATCCTATCTATGAACTGTGGTCAGGCCCATGGTTAAAACATGTTTCTTTTCCCCACATATGTTGTCATGTAGCAGAGATACACAATGGACTACAAAAATACTGCTATACATCCAAATCATTCACATTCCATGAGTCAGCTTCTGAGCGAACCTAAGGAAATAAGTTCCACTTCTCCATAATTTCTCAGTCATTCTGAATCAAACATAGCAAAGCTCTTATCTCTTCTACTTCAAAGATCAAAGGGCAAATGGCTCTTGAGTATATTATGTTTCCTAACTCAATATTCAATACACTCTGTGGTATTTTCTCCTTAAGCTTTTTTCTACTTGAGAGAAACATATTCATAAAATTCATCCCTTATGGAAATGGTGAAATAATTTCATGCTTTTTATTTTCAATTTCATCTGTTATCCATTATAATCCATCTGAAAGAAAAATAAACACTAAAGAGCTACTTCAAACATCATATTTATGATGATTATTCTTTCAGGAGTTTCATATGTCTAGAGTCCAGGACAGTTTACAAAGCTATTCATATTCTACTTTGCTATGCCACGGATACATGAAGTTATCTTTTCAGCCTTGTAGAGATATATCTGAAAATATGAGTATGGATTGCATTTCTCTGTATACTTTGGAAGGAAATGGCTTATAAAAATATTAAATTTTTTTCAAACATATCTTTCCAACTCAAAGCACAAAATTATATTTCCTTTTATTTCTTATCAATTCTCTTATATTTGTTTTAATCCTCCATGGGAAAAATGTCCATTCTATAAAATCAATATACCCAGGGCAATCCATCAAAATTTCAACACTTTTTAAAAATATAATTTGAAGAGGAAATTTTCAGCTTCATATGGACACACACATACAGACAATATGCAGGGTACTTAAAACAATCCCGAATAATAAAAGAATGGTTGGAAATATCACCATCCTTGATATGAAATCATTGTACAGAGCTATAGTAATGAAAATAGTATGGAATTGTCAAAAAAAAAGACATGTTGGTCAATGTAATTGAATTGATTTCACAGATATAAGTATATGTACCTATAATTATAGGTAAAGAAGCAAGAAATACACACTGAACAAAGGACAGCATTTTCAACCAATGGTTCTGATCAAACTGGACAACTGTATGTAAAAGAATAAAAATAGACTCATAATTATCATCCTGTACAAAACTCAACTCCAAAGAGATCAAAGACCTCAACATAAACCAGACATACTGACCCTGAAAGAATAAAAGTAGGGGATAACCTTGAATTCATTGGTACAGGAGACAACATTCTAAACAAAACTTCAATAGTGCAGTCACTAAGATTAATAATTACTGAATGAGACCTTATGAAACTGAAAAGATTCTATCAGAGAAAGGACATTGTCCATTTTCTATAGAAGTGCCTAAAGAATAGGAAGACATTTTCTCCAGCTTCTCATCTAATAAAGGGCTAATATCCAAAGTATGTAAAGAACTCAAGAAACTAGACATTCAAAAGTAAAAGAATTCAATATAAAATCGGGTTCGTATCTAATCAGAGAATTTTCAGTAAAGAAACCTAATAGGCTGAAAAACACTTCATGTTCAACATCCTTCATATGAGGGAAATATAAATTAAAACCACTTTGAGATTTCATCTTACATCCACCAGAAGGTCCAAGATAAACACAAGTGACAACCTATGCTGGTATAGATATTTTCTAAGGACAACAATCATCCATCCATCACTGGTTTGAGTGTAAACTTATACAGCCACTATCCAAATCATTGTGGCATGCTCTGGCAGGTGGGAGTCCATCTACCTCAAGATTCAGCTGTACCACTTTCGGGCAAATACCCAAAGGCCACATCTTTCTGCCACAGAGACACTTTCTCAACTATGTTCATTGTTTTTCTACTCATAATAACCAGGAATTGGACCCAACCTTGTTGCCTCTCAACTGAAGAACAAATAAAACGGGATGCATTTGTACCATGGATTTTTTTCAGCAATTACAAAAATATTAATCCATTAAATTTACAGGGAAATGGATGATACTAGGAGGAAATCAGCCTGAATGATTTATCCTAGACCAGAAAGGTAAAGATGATACACATTTGCTTATATGAGGATATTAGTTGTTATATCAATGAAAACCAAGTCACTATAGAACCAGAGATTAGGTATAAAGTAATACACAGGGGATACAAATATATCTCTTAAGGTAAGTGAAATAAAATAGATAGTCATGAGGTGGTATGGAATGGGCAAATCAAGCTGGGAGAGAAAGGCAAAAGGACAATATAGGGAAATGTGGAGAGACAGCTAATATTAATAATGGTTTTTAAGAAGTACTATGGAAACCTAATACATTACTGCTTCGTGTAGGATTAGCTTGGAATGCCTGAACTGGATGCCAGGTAGATATAGATCTTTAAAACAGTCAGAAATAGCTTTAATATGAGTCAACAGATCCTGTACTACGGCTATGGTAACTGCATTTTGGTTTGTAGTATTGTTAAAGTTTAGTTGTCTAACTCTAATGGTTTCGTTGCTGTTATTGTTTGATGTTATATTATTGCTGCTTGTTTTGGTTTTTATTTTTATCGCCTATGAAAAATATCAAATTGAAAACAATATCTTTGTGATGTAAACATATTTTCCAATTTGGAACACAGGAAAAGCTCACAAGGGTAATGTACCTATAAAGTTAAAATTAAATTTAAGAAATACAGCAAAAGGTACTGGTTTTATAATTTTTTCATCTAAATTCAACGAGAGCCTTTTGTATTAATCAACTGGAATAAATCTATTTTGATAAATATTGATTAATTTGTGAAATGAATCTATAAACTATTATCATCAAGCAAAATATTTATAAATTTACATTACATCAGTTTTATTTGATAGTTTTGATCAAAATTTCTACACCACAATTAATATTCTTTCCATCAGTTTTATTGATTTCTGAGAGAAATATCAAAATCCCAAACAAATAATTACTAATGTACCTATTTAACTTTTCTATCAGATTTTCATATTACAACATGAGCAGCTAACTTTGAATTTCTTTTTACCATTTTAACCCAAAATGAAGCTGAGTTTACCCAATATTCTATTTTTTGTCTTGATTTTTATGGGTTTGAGTTAGGAAACTATTTTCATATCAGTAGTGAACGATATACATTTTCTAATATGAAGAAGTTTTACAGCTGTTCTGATGCAGGAGATACCAATGCTGCTCAGCTCTTGGAATGTGGCTAATTTGGACAAGGAAATGATCTGATAATTAAACATGCTAATTTAGTCATCATGAAGGTAGAAAAAAGCATGCCTTTAGATAAGGATTGATGAAAACAAAAAGCAAAACAAAATAAAACAACAATAACAAAAACAGTAAGAGTAACAAAGGGTAGAAATAACCCAAACATTTTACATTTAAGATGTCGTTCTAAAGGAAGATGGTGTATTCTATAAAGTACCTTCTGCCTCTGACCACCACATAAAAGTTCACAAACAACTGCCATGTATTGTGTACACACACACACACACACACACACACACACACACACACACACACACACACACCTCGTATTTGTTTTAGTTTATTTTGTGTGGTTGCAACTTACAAATAAAGGGAAATTTAAACAATTGAATATTATTTAACAATTGAATATTATTTCTAAAATATGAAAAAGCAAAACCATATTTTATTTCTTCTTGGTGTTTTAGTGAACATTAGGACGTAGACTGTAGGAGTGCATTTTTTGGCATATACTGTTACATAATGTAGTGCTTTAAGATTTGAAAGTAGCACTATAGATCTCTCTGGGTCAGGTGCTACAGTCACTTTAATATGACATTTTCAAAGACACCATGAGTAATATTTAAGATATTGTAATGACCACTAGCTCATTTTTTAGGTAAAAGTATACAAGGATATTATCTATAAAGGATGTATTCCCTTTAGTTCTGTCCTCTCACACTAAAAGTACACTATTACTAGATATTAAATTTCAAATATAGAAATTTAAGCAGATTTTTCAGATGTTTCTAGTTTTGGAAACCAGTATATCTGTACTATATTATGTTATACTGAGATTGTACCAATTTACTGAGCAAGAATTATAACTTAGACCATCAGATAGCTCAGTGGGAAAAGCAGTTGCTGACGAAGCTAGACTTTAATGAAATCATTGGGACACATTCAAAGGTGTCTCTGTAAAAATGTTCTTTGATGGGGTTGGGGATTTAGCTCAGTGGTAGAGCGCTTGCCTAGCAAGCACAAGGCCCTGGGTTCGGTCCTCAGCTCCGGAAAAAAAACCAAACAAACAACAAAGAAACTGTAAAAATGTTCTTTGAGAACAAAAAATGTCATTCAATGTGAATTTCTGTGTTAACAAACTACCATAGCTGCAAAGAGTAGTTTTTTGTTGTTGTCTTATTTTATTTTATTTTATTTTATTTTTAGAGAAGCCTGGGAGCTGCATCAATATGTAGATGAAAAAGCATACATTTAGGAGGCAATTTGGTACTAAATCCAATTATCAAATTGAGAGTAATATATTTTTTCCTACTATGACATATGACCTTACCACCTATACATTCTTTTTTTTTTCAGAGATAATTTTTAATTACCCATGTTATTACTCTAAATAGCATATTTTTTATTATTTTTATAATGATCTTTCTCTTCAACCTTCATATCGTTTAATTTGGTCCAGATTTTTGAATGCTTTAACTTTCAAAAATAAATATTTTTTCTTACGTAATAATTTTCAATAAAATTTCATTGAAATTGCCTTCCATAATTTTGACATATTATGTTCTACTTTCTTTTTTTTTATTAACTTGAATATTTCTTATATACATTTCGAGTGTTATTCCCTTTCCCGGTTTGAGCCAGGCATAAGTTCCCACATGTGAATCTACCTTAAATCCAATAATGAAGCAGTTGTCTCCTGACAGAATACTACTTCAAGTATTGCACCAGTAGGCATATCTCACCAAGTTAATTGCTGTTCTAAATTGCAGGGGTCAGAGATGGATAAGAGTATTGATGTCCTTTCTCTCTAGGAAGATTGCATAGCAACTTCAGATGCTGTGAATGCTAGCCAACAGGGAGAAGCTTCCAGGTCTCTACTGGTTTGATTTTTTTCACTTTGTGTGAGACAATTGTGATATCTTCAGCAATACATCTCACCACTGAATTCTGCCTACTACTCATATCAGTGTGGTAATTCTTCAACAAACTGAAAGTATATCTACCATATTAATAATGCTTAGAATATTACCCACTACATAAGTAATTCCAAAACAAAAGATTTTCTTCTTTTCAAATAAAACAAGGAGCTTAAAATAACTCATTATTTAAAAAAAAATCCCTTTTGCTTTTTCTTTAATCAATGTTAATTTAAATCATCATGTCCTCAAATATAGTTTTACAATAATGAAGGAAATATAGAGATATTAAACAGGAATTTTGTTGTATATTCCATAAATTAAATTATTTTTTGAACAAAGACTATCTCCAGCACACATATTTTTTAACTATAAACTTTATTTTCTAAAGCAATGCCTCGGCTATGCTTGAAAATTTCATTGCTTTAATCCATATTATGTAAATGCACTATTTCCATGAATATTGAATACTCATTAATCTTATAAATATGTTTATGTTTTAGTTCATTGGAAAGTGTATGTTACCATCTAATTTACTACAGATAGGAATGCTATAAGACTTAATGTATAATTTTGGATACTTGTAAGACATGTCATAAAGTCAGTTTTATGAACCCATGTATATGAAAAAGAGCTGTAAAGAAACATTTTGTAAACTGGCAAAATTGTGAAAACTCCATAGGTTACATGCTTAATTCAAACTCAATAACATTCTCAATACTGATATGAACCTACAGTTTGGTTAAAGTTACATATAATACTATTTAAAGCATTCCAGATACACTTTAAAATACAAGAGAAATATGATTTAAATATTTCCTTTTACTAATTTTCTAGCTAATAAGTGTATGTATTTAAATATTAAATATTTACCATTGAGTATGAAAAAGTAATTTATATGTTCATTCAGAAATAGATTATCCTTCATTATTTTAGCACAGTACTTGTTTTTGATATCAAAAAATATTTTTAAACCTTTTTAATTTTCATTCTAAAATTCTGTAATTTATTCTTCATTTTTTATTAACATTTACATTTGTTTCCTGTTCTGAATTTTTTAATCTATTATTTGGAAATCTCACATCATACATGCTGATTGCACTCAGCTTCCAGTCTTCCCATATCAGTCCTCTCCCCCCCCCCAGGAACTCCCTACATGACTACCCCAAAGATAAGGAAAACACAGTCCTTATTTTGCTTTCCACATGTTCACTACAGCATGGTCAAATTCCTAGTGGCCAGACTCCTGGGGAGGATGAGTCTTTCTCTACCTACATCTGCACCAGAATCCATCAACTAAGGAGACAGGAAGGCTCAGGGCCAGTTTTCCTGTGAGGGGCAGGGATAACTCTCCAACACCCATCTCACTGCTCTTGTATATATGTATTGCAGATTTATATTTCATATGACATCATATCTTTAATATTTTTCTGACAACTGTGGATCAATTATCATAAATTTAAAGCTGTGTATATCAAACTATTTCTTTGTACTGATCACTGATTATTAGGGATTAGTAATTGCTGACTGAATTATTATACTTCTGACAGTCAAGCAGATATTCTCATTGAGAATGTTTATTTTAGATGGAATGAAAACTGTTGTTCTTAGAAAAACTCTATAATTGAAGCTCATGTTAATTCTTCTTACATAATCTGGACTTTTTATACATAGTCTCATTTTACAAGTTACTAATCTGAAGATTTGCTCTGGTGAAAACTATGTTCTGAAGTATATATTACTGAAAAGTTCATAAAGATTGAAAGTATGTAAGTATAATTATTATAGAGATCTGTGAATGTTAATTTTAGTACTATCCATGTACATATTTATTACTTATATAACTGTTTTCCTTACAGAGTTTGCATAAGAAAATTCAATGATTTTTGCACTTTTGGGGAACCATTTATTTACTTTTCTTCAGGATATTTCAAATATCAATTGTGAAACATTATGGTTCAACTCTATTTACATAATAAAAATTATAAAAACTTTTGTGATTAATTCTCTGCCTATCTTTCTGTAAAACAATGCATATTGGTCGATTATATTGTGAATTACAACAGGAAGTGTGTTAACTACTGCAGCAATATCTTATTATTATTTTAATGTATCTAATCACACTTTCTTGTAGCTTTCCATATAAAACACATTATCTTTTACATTGAGGTTGTCTAAATTTGTTCTCCACTCACTCATCTCCATCTACTTATGTTTTCTATGATTGTTTGCATACTCGTTAATGTAAGTTTGGTAGAAAAAGTGATCCTGGGTTAAGCTTCTAAAAAGCCCTTAGATGACAGATTCAATATTACAAATACCAAGTCACCAATGAAATGCTTATAATTCAATCCTTATTGATTATTTGTAAATATGATTGGTGAACAAAACTACTGAAGGCAAATTTAAATTTTAATGCAATTTTAAAATATTATTAGAAAATAACTAACTACAGCTCTAATTACAACCAATTTTTTCCTCAGTAATCTATCAGAAAAATTACTAATAGTGCTATATTCTTTCCACTGGTTAACATCTCCACTTGCTTATGGGACAAGTATGTTAAGCATGTTCTAGATTACATTATTCTCTATTTCTATTGCCAACTTCCTTGACTTCTAATCCAATCTAATATATTAAACAATATTATGCAAAGAAATTACACAAAACTGCTTTAAATCTAATTTTGGGAAAATAATGAAGTGACTTTGATTTTTATAATATTTTACAATGGAGAATTAAGACTTACAAATATGTTGAAGGACTATACTCTATGCTAAGTCTCTAGACATGTTCCTCCTAATTGTTAACATTGCTTGCACATCCAAAGCTTTTAAAGAAGCTAGTAAGTATAGGGAGACTTACATATGTCACAAGTGTTACTAGAGTTGTTTCTTCATGCCATTAACACTTGAGTAGAATCTTGATAGTTACATTTAGTAGCTCTGAAAATATCCACAAGTTAGGAGATTTTTGATGACATAGATAATAGATAAAGCATCATACATAATATACATGTCATAGTTTGTTTACCAGTTTCTAAAATTAAATAGCTTGGTAGTTACATAACAGAGCAAAAGGGTTATTTTGCCTTATAGTTTCAGAAAGTTTCTACTACTGTAGCAGTAATAATGTGGCAATGGACAAAGGAGGCTTGATGTCAGTGGTCAAAGAGTAGCTGCTTATACTGCCTTGACTCTCAAAAAAGAAAGAGAAAACAGGTAGTTGGGCTGGGCTATATAACCTTAAGTACTATCAAATTGACTCACTTCCTCAAGCAATACCCATGTTCTGTAGGTTCCGCAACCTTTCCACATACAACCAGCAGTTGGAACACAGTGGTAAGTATGAGAGCTATGGAGCACATTTCATAGTCAAACTAATTCAATAGCAACAAAATATTATTGCAGGATAGCTCCAAATTTCTATGACTGGTCTAGCTATTTCTCTAGAAAGAAAGAGAATATCTACTATATTATAACCAACCTAATTAACATACAAATGTATTTACTTGATTTAATAGGAACTGAAAAAAGTAAAAATGTTCATTTGTTGGTGAAGTAGAAATTTCTGGTTTCTTTAGAGACTTTCTTTAGATGTGTCATGTGATGGTTTTTCTGGAGACTGTTTTATGAGAACATGCGTTTGCCGAAGTAGACATGTTAGAGGATGTTTTGCTAAGAACAGACATGTAGTGTTTTTCTGGAGACAGCTTGGAAAATAAGCATATGATGTTTTGCTAGTGTGATACTTAAGAGAACATGTGATATTTCAAAATATTATAAATTTAGCACAATGAACAGTGGACAGTGCTAGATTGCATTGATAAGCCATGTTATTATTTGCTCATCATTGTTGGGCTTTGTTGACTCTGATCTTCGCTGAAGGATGGTAATTCTTTACTAGTTATCCTTTGTCATGACTTCCTAGGGAGAAACACACCAAAAAACTTCTGGTAGTTTTCAGCAGCTTCTTGCTGCTTCTGCAGATGTGAGCTGCTTGGCAGAGCCTTGCAGTTTCTTCTGCATCAAGCTACAATTGTTGATTCATAAATGATGTTAGCAAAATGACCAAGCTGTTGATTCATATGAACTATATTGCTGACATCCTGACATGCAGACTGGATTTCCTCCAAAAAGTATTTCTAAACAGGTCCACATCCTTCTTTGCTATATTAACCTTTCCTTTCCACTACCTCTGGTGTGTAGTAGGCTAGAAGGGACTTTAAAGCATTTGAGAACCCTTATTAATAGTATGTTTTAAAATATCTAAGTCTACAAGGTGAAATAAGGGAAAGATACAAGAAATGGGATATTTCAATACATTATATATTTTAATATTTTATGAGAAAATAAAGTTTAATACAAGATTAAGGTTTTCCAGGGGAATAAAGTGGTCAAAGGTATATTGCCATTTCTTTGTTTTCTCAACAAAAGTACATAAATAAATAAATCACTGGGCTTATTGAAATTTGGCTGCAGGAGAAGAGAAAAATGAGGTCCTTACAGATTAGTTGAAGTGAGTTGGGAGTAGAAGATAATGAAGAATAGTGTTAATTCTCCTTACAATAGATCAAGTCAAGTATATTATCAAAGATTATTTTTTCAGAAAAAGTTAATAATTCATATCAACAAATAATACAATCAACATACAATAGAATGACTGGACTTTCATAGGAAAAAATAGTCCAATTACTTGAAAAGCAAATGAATATTAACCTACTCACTAGTCTAACTTTCATTTTTAAAAGTGGAAAAGTAATTAGAAGGTGTCCTCAGCATATCCCTACCTCCTAATGTACAGCATGTCCCAATACCTACTAAGACCACCCTTAGGATGACTTTTAGGTAATACAGCATAGTAAAATTGCTTCAATTTGATTTTATTTTGAGACAGAGCATCATTATATGGACATGTCTAGCCTAAAACTCATGTAGATTTGACTGGCATAAACTTTCAGACATTGACCTGTTTAGCTGAGATTAACCTATGTGCCCCATGCATGGCAGTAGAATTTTGTTGTTGTTTTTTTTTTCTGCTTCCTTGTGTTTTTATATCAGTAACTAATGGCAAACAACTACTAAGTTTAGAAAATTTATATTGCTTATTACCAGATTTCTTTCATATCATATGTAAAAACTAATCTTTTTAATTTTTTATTTATTCACTTTACTCCTTAATACTAGCTTCCCCACCCATGCCAATACCCCTCACACAGAATCCTTCCCCACCTCTCTTCCTCATCCCCTCACACACTACAACCACCCCTCCTCTCCTCCCAGGCATATCAAGTCACTACAGTACTAGGTGCATACTTTCCCATGGACTGAAATAGCCTGAGTTCATGGATGACCTATACATCCAGAGATAGAGATAGAGAGAGAGAGACAGAGAGAGACAAAGAGACAGAGGCAGAGTCTGAGACAGAAAAAGAAGCAAGCTTAATTCTCTTTATATTTTTAGGTCCAGTCAATAAGATGTTTTTTCTGAATAAATGTATCTTTCATAATATAGAAAATATAGAAAAGTTTATTTAATTTATTTATTTCATACTACATCCCAATATCAGTCCATCTCCTTCCAGTACCACCTCAATCAGATCCTCCCCCCATCTCTCCCTTGTCCTCTGAAAACGGGTAGCCTCCCTCTGGGTACCCCCACACATATACACCTTCCAACCCTAGCACAACAGTCACTGCAAGGACTAGTTTTATCCTCTCCCACCAAGGTCAGATAAGGCAGGAGAGTTGGTGGAATTGGATCCACAGGCAAACAGGCAGGGAACAAATTCAGGGACAGCACCTGCTCTAGTTGTTCGGAACCTGAATAAAGACGAAGCTGCATACTACATATGTGCAGTAGGCCTGTTTCTAGTCCTTGCTCACTCTTTGGTTGATTATTCAGTCTTTAGGAGCACCCACGTGTCTAGGTTTGTTGATTCAGCTGCTGTTCCTATAGGAGTTCCTGTCCTCTTCAGATCACTCAATCCTTTCCAAACTTTTCCATAAGACTTTCTTAGCTCTATCTAATGTGTGGCTGTGGGACTTTGAATCTTTTTTCCATTGACTGTTGAGTGGAGACTCTCAGAGTACAGTTATGCTAGACTTCTGAAGGCAGGCAACAGATTCAGGGACATCCCCTGTACTAGTTGTTGGTGGACCGGCATGAAGACCAAATTCTGCATCTGATATATATGTGCAGGGGACCTAGGTCCACTTGTTCTCACTCTTTGGTTCAGGGTTCAATTTGTGAGAACCCCCAAGGGTCCAGGTCAGTCGACTCTTGGTGTTCGTGTGGGAACTCTCATCTTCTGGTACCTCCACTCTTCCCCCAACTCTCCCATAAGACTACCCAAGTGTCATCGAAAATTTGGCAGTGGGTCTCAGCATTTGTTTGTTTTTGTTTGCTTTTTGGTTTTTGTTTGTTTTTGTTTTCTTTTTTTTTTGGGTTTTTTTTTTTTTTTTTTGGCTGTTTGGTGGAGCCTCTCAGAGGATAGTTATGCTGGCCTTCTGTTTTCAATCATAACAGAGTGTCATTAATAGTGTCAGAGTTTTGGTGCTTGCCCATGTCATTGGTTGGACATTCCCTCCATCTCTGTTCTATTTTTGACTATGCACATCTTGTAGGTAGGACACATTTTGGGTCAAAGGCTTTATTTCTGGGTTGCTGTCCTTATTCCTCTACTGGAAGTCCTTAATTTAAAAATGGCGTATGGAGCAAAACAGAGAATAGTCATCAGAGGAATCTTGAGTGTCCTCAAAGTATTTAAGGAAATGTTCAACATGTTTGGTCATCAGGAAAATGCAAGTCAAAATCTCCCTGAGATTCAACCTTATCTCCATCAGAATCGCTAAAATTAAAAGCTTAAGGGAAAGTACATTCTGGCAAGCATGTGGAAAAATGAAAACACTCTTTTGTGTCTGGTGGGATTGAAAATGTATACAAGCACTCTGGAAATCAATTTGGTGCTTATTTAGATATTTGGAATAGTTCTACCTCAAGACCAAGCTGTAATACTTTTGGCCATTTACCCAACATATACTCCAGCATTGCACATGGACACCTGCTCATCTATGTTCATAGCAGCTTTAGTCATGATATCCAGAAATTGTAAAAAAAAAAAAAAAACTTAGATGTCCCAAAACTGAAGAATGGAAAAAGAAAATTAGTTTGTTTGCACTATGGAATACTACTCAGCTATTAAAAGCAAAAATATCATGAATTATGCAAAAAATGAATTGAAAGAGAAAATGTCATCTGGAGTGAGGAAACACAGATACAAAAGGATATTGATAAGGTACATATTACTTAGTATTAATCATAAAGTACATGTTAAGCATGCTATAATCAAAAGACCCAAAGAAGCCAAATAACAAAGAAGGTTCAAGAGAAGATGGTTGAATCAATCACAGAAAGGGAAATAAAAGAAATACAGAAGGTGAATGAAGGGCGAGTAGAGGGTAGGAGGTGTAATCCGGAGGAGAACAGAATGGAGTGGTGCATCACATATAGGGGGAGAGAATAGACATTGGTTGTGGGGTGGGGGTATTCACTAATGCATGCTGAGGACCTGAGATAGATGGTGAACTTTAGCGGCTTATAGGGGTAAGACCCGATACTTCTAGCAGTAAGAGTTTGGATTCTGAAGTGGCCACCTCATGTAGCCAGGAGGACGCTTTAAACTCACTTTTAATTTTTAATTTTCATCCCTAATACTGTAGACTCTATCTTTTAAATATGTGACAGAACCAGATATAGATGTCTTCTGAGAGACACAACCAGAGCATGTCAAATACAGAGTCAAATGCTAGCAGCAAACCTCTGAACTGAGAATGGAACCTCCTTTGAAGGAATTAGAGAAAGGATTGAAAGAGCTGAAGGGACTTGCAACCTCTTAAGTACAACATGTCAACCAACCAGAGCTTCCAGGGATTAAACCACTATCCAAAGACTATACATGGACTGACCCATGACTCCAACTGAATATGTAACAAAGGATGGCCTTATTGGACGACAATGGAAAGAGAAGCCCTGGGTCCTGCCAAGGTTAGACCCCGATTGTAGGGGAATGTCGGGGGGGTTGTTATGGGGGTGAATGGGGGTAACATCTTTATGGCATAGGGATAGGTGTAGGGGTAAGGGATAGGGAGCTTATGAACAGGAAACCAGGAAAGGGAATAACATTTGAATTGTAAATGGAGAAATATATTCAATACAAAAAAATGTAAAAAAAATGTGTTTGTTATTATCATGACTGAAGAATTCACATTTTGGGAGGTTATTGACTCTAATTCTTGTTAATTAAAGCTTATATCTCAATATGTGTTTCTCCCTAGCTCTCACATTACAGTAAAAAAAATGTAGGTGTTTGTTTCTTAAATTACATTAGATCTAGCATTCCCTGCATCAGATCTTAAAATCTTCTACTAGGTTCCATCTAGCCCCAGAGTAATACCCCCACACCTGAACATAGTCAGCTATGTTATGGTTTATTTCTATAACACATAAAGTACATCAAAGTTCCCTGTATGTTCTTACTGTTACTTTATATTTTGTTTTTCCTGCAAAATACTTACAGACTTTAAGGATCTTCCTGTCTTTTTTTTTCTTTTCTTTGATTGGATAATGATATCATCTTATGATTACATATAATTTTAAAATGAGAATTCCCTGGTAGTTCATCTGATTTCTTTTTATATAACCTACCCGCCATTGCTAGTACATAGAAAATCCTATAAAAACTAGAATATTTGCCCTCCCTTCAAGAAGTGAGAGCAGAAATATGTGTCATAGTGGAGAGGGACAATTTTCTTTTTCAGTTATTAATTGATTTTCACCAGGAATTCATGATCTATATTATGTATATATGTAAATATATATATATAAAGAATCAAAATATATTTAAGATATGGTTTTAGAAGAAAATAAGACATTATCTAAACTTAGGAGAAATGTGTCAAACTAAGAAGGATTACAATTGGTAAAATTAAAAATCACATGAGATGTCTGGGAAAGCAGAGTCTACACATGCTGAATGTTACAATTGCCCACACAAACACACATATAAAACATACAAATACATGAGACTTGGCAAGACAAAATGTTTGGAATCTTTTGAAAAATAGACTTAAACAGAGATAAAGAAGAAAGAAAATGGAAAGAAACCAAACAGTTTATATGAGGATATGATTAAAAGAAAAAACAAATATAAATATAAAGTCCTAAGGGACTCAAAAAAAAGGAAGTCACAAAATGAAATGTAAATGACAATTTTAGTGGCACCTGAATGTATTAGGGCACATTGATGGAAGAACTGGAGATTATATTCATATATGCAATTCTACAATGTCATTCTGGCTATCAATATGGAAAATTCATGGAACTGAATTTAAACAGAATAGTGTTATACTATCTCTAATGGATTCTTGATGACAGAGAAGTTGGCTTGAGAAAAGATTGGTTAATTTATAAACATTGAATGCTCCCACTGCATATAATATTTTTGAAATAATAAAGTTTCCTTAAGAAAATATATTAATCGTGTTTATTGTTTATTTTTATTGACGAAAACAAATGAACAAACAAAAGGACAAACATGCCTTGAAATTAAAGTCTAGATGCCAGACAGCATTTTATATCATGATATGAGTCTCCATATTTTAACTAATTGGATGTAGAGATTATGATGACTTTTAAAAAAGTAAGAAGTTTTGAAATATATAAACAAAAGAAGTAACTAAAAATCAATTGAAATGAATTTGGAGTATTTAAGACAGTGTTTGCTCTACATATCAAATTTGGTGTCTAAAATCTGTGTAGGCATTCCTTGTGCTGTACATGCAGCATGCCAGAGTCAAGACAGAAATGAAGCTATCTATAGTAAAATTTACATTAGCAATTATTCTGTTACAAAACCAAACTTTCCACTGTACAAAAATGCTTATTTCTTTGAAAGGTTAATGTCATCATAACAGCAAACTTTATATGATTTTGTTGTTATTCTTCAGTAGGTAAATCAGTAAGTATGTCTTTGAATGTACTGTGTTAAAGTGTTTTATTTTCAAAATTGCTGATTGTGCTGTTGACTTGAATTTTGTAAAACATCAGTAAATAAATGTTGGCATTAGATAAGGATGTAAATAACAACAATTTTTGGGCTGGAGGGATGGCTGAGAGGTTAAAAGCACTGACTGCTCTTCCAGAGGTCCCGAGTTCAAATCCCAGCAACCACATGGTGGCTCACAACCATCTGTAATGAGATCTGATACCCTCTTCTGGTGTGTCTGAAGATAGTTACAGTGTACTTAAGATAAATAAAAAAAAAACAAATTTTATAATACTTCAAAATATACATATTATTAAATATATTCAATATAGTATATAGGCATACTTTATTACATTTTTATTAAACATATATTTTCATAAAATATATTGAGTATAATTTTCTTTCACCTAATTTCTCCAACATCCTCCCCACCTCCCACCATCTAATTTCATGTCCTTTCTCGGTTTCTTTAGGAAACAAACAAGTGAAGATAATCAGAATAAAAACCTCAAGTAATACACATATACCTAAATTAAGTTCTTAAAAACAAATTCTGACGCCATAATAACCAAGCAAAAGTGTCCGAAGGTAAAAAAAAAAAATTCCTTGGCAAAACAACATGAGATAAAGTTTTGAGATATCATTGGATTTCAAAATTAAAAAAAAAAAATTAAACAAGTGAAAACACAGGCATTAAGAAGAAAAAAAGCAATGATGTAATTAATATCTCTCAGATGAATATATTTTCAGTGACTCTTCACAGACCTAAGATTGCTGAATTCTATGTAAATTAGCTACTTAAAATATTATGTTTTGAATATTATATTATGAAATATTGTTTCTGTGCAAATTTTAATTTCTTTGCTGTTTGTCATCTTTTGGATATTTAATCTAGAAGTTTGCTAACACTTTCACCTATTCTATAAGTTGTTTTTAAGCTTATTGGCTTATATTCTATTGAAACGCTCCTTAATGTAATATTACTTATCTACTTTTGCCTTTAATTCTTTTGAATATTCTCTTTATATAATAAATCATTAACCAGGACTGAAAATATTTTCCCCCTGATTTGAAGCATTTTAAAGTTAGTAATTTGATCTGGTTTTTTATGACGTTTTTGGGTAATGTTCTAAAGTTGTCATTCGATTTTCTTCTATTATAAATCTGTTTTACACTGTAAACATCCCAGTTGATAAAGATTCTATATTTTTCTCTATAGTAATATAGTATCACATCTTCCCTTGAAGTTCTGTTGATGACTGATAGACAATAGACAGATAATATTTTTTTCAGACATAAAATTACTTCTGAAATTTTTATGTTTTAACAATCTGTATGCTTGTCAATATGAAACTACTGTACTATTATACTGCATTTTGTTAAGTTTATTTATAATACACTTGAGATATTCCAGATCATTTTGATGTGTTTTTGGATTCCATATGCTTTAAGGGCACTTAACAGGAAACTACTTGGGGCCAGGTCTTATCTAAGTCTCACCATTTTCGCCAAGGGACAAATCATCCAGATAGAAATTAAGCAGAGAAATGATGGAATTAAAAGATGTTATGAACAAAATTGACCTATATCTATTCTATACAACATTTCACCAAACATATATATATATATATATATATATATATATATATATATATATATATATATACTTTCTTCTCACAGAATCATCTCTAAAATTAACCTAAACTCTGTCATAAACCAAGTCTGAACAGGTACAATTTAATTGAATTAACCCTCTGTATTGTATCAGACCACTAAATATTAAAGCTGGACCTCAACAACAATAGAAACAACAGAAAGCTTAGAAACTCATGAAAACCGAACAGCTCTCTACTCCATGAACACTGAGTCAGGAAGAAATAAAGTGAGAAATCAAGGACTTTATAGAATCTAGTATATATGAATGAGTAACATGCCCAATCTTACAGAACATGATCACAGTAGTGGTGAGAAGAAAATTAGTAGCGCTAAGTGCCTTCTTAAAGTAACTGTAGAGAGCTCATACTAGCAACTTAAATTCAAACCTGAATGTTCTAGATCAAAAAGAAGCAATCACCCTTAAGAGAAATATATGTCAGGAAATAATCAAACACAGGGCTGAAATCAATAAAATAAAACAAAGAGATCAATATGAAAATCCAATGAAACAAATTGTAGGTTCTTTGAGAAATCTACAAGATAGACAAATATTTAGCCAAACCAGAAAGCAGAGAAAAATTATCTAATTAAAATCAGAAATGAAAAAGGAAACATAGCAACAAACATTGAGATCCAAAGGATCACTAAGTTTTACTTCTAAAACTTATACCCTATAAAACTTGAAAATTTAAATAAACTGGACAATTTTCTACAAAAGTTAAATTATGATTAAGGAAACAATCTAAATAGGCTGATAGCATTTAAGGAAATAGAAGACTCATTAAGAGTCTCCCATCCAAAAGTTGCCCAGGGCCAGATGGTTTTAGAACAGAATTCTGTATGACTTCCATAAACTAATACCAATACTTCTCAGATTATTCCACAAAATAAAATCTGAAGGAATACTAACAAATTCATTTTATGAGGTCATAGTTACCCTGAGACCTAAATCATACAAAGACTAAATAAAGAGAATTTTAGAACTTTTCTCTTACAAACATTGATGCAAAAATATTCAATAAATAAACTCACAGGCAAATCCACAAACATATAAAAAAACATCATTCACCATAATCAAGTCAGTTTCATCCCAGCATGCAGGGGATGGTACATCCTAGGAACTCCATTGTTGTAATCTACCATGAAAACAGACTGAAAGGAAAACAAACAAACAAAACAAACAACAACAAAAACCAAAACCAACCAACAAAATGATCACCTTATTAAATACTGTAAAACATTTGACAAAATCTAACACAACTTCATGACAAAACTTTTGGAAAGATCAGGGATACAAGGCACATAAACATTATGAAGGAAATATATAGTAAGCTGATAGCCAACATCAAATTAAATGGAGAGAAACTTAAAGCAATTTCACAAAAATAAGGAATACCATAAGGCTGTCCACTCTTTATTTTTTTTTCAATATAGTACCAAACTTTTAGCTAGAGCAATAAAACTAAAGAGATCAAGAAGATACAATTTGGTAAGTAAGACGTCCAAATATCGCCATTTGCAGATGATATGATAGTATATAGAAATGACTCTCAAAATCATAACAGGGAACTTGCACAGTTAATGAACACCTTCTGTAAAGTGACTGGATATATGGTTAAGAAAAAAACATTAGCCCTCCTTTATATACATGATAAAAAGACTAAGAAACATATTAGGGGAAAATAACTTGCACAATTTTCATAAAAATATAAAATATCCAGGTATAACTTGAACCAAGCAGGGAAAAGACTAATTTAAGAAAGAAGTATAAGGGGGTTGGGGATTTAGTTCAGTGGTAGAGCGCTTGCCTAGCAAGCGAAAGGCCCTGGCTTCAGGCCTCAGCTCCAAAGGAAAAAAAAAAAAGAAAGAAAGAAAATAGAAAGATCTCCCATGCTCAAGTAGGATTAATACAGAAAAAAATTACCTCCTACCAAAAGGAACCTACTGAATCAACAAAATTCTCATAAAAAATCCAACAAAATTCTTCATAGACGTCAAAAGACTAATTGTCAACTTTCTGTGGAAGAAATAAACAACAACAACAAAACAAAACAAATAAAGAAACAAACAATCCAGGAAAACTAAAACAATTTTGTACAATAAAAGAACTGGAGGCATCACTGCTATACCTGATTTCAAGCTGTAGTGTGGAGCAATAGTAATTGCCATCACATGCTAATGGCATAAAATCAGAAGGGTGATCTACTGAACAGAATCAAATTTGCAGAAGTAATTCCATATACTTATGGACACTTGATTTTTGAAAAAGATGCCAAATCCCATGTGGGGGAGAGCTGAACACCAAGAAGTTTAGACAATTCTGAGACTGCAGGAAAGTCTGCCACTTCTGCCCAGCTAGCCCATAATCCTGGCCCTAAAGGAAATTGCATAGTGTATCTGGATACAGGAATATATGAATAGTCAGCGGCAGGAACCTGCTGGATCCGGCCTGCACCCAGAACTGACCTGAACCAGTCATACAGCTCGCTGTACACAAATCCCATGAGGGAGAGAGCTGGACCCTCAGAAGTGCAGACACTTCACAGAACGCAGAGGAGACTACTTTCTGCCCACATTCCCTATCCAAGAGGAAATCACCTAGTGTCATCTGTGCACCCTGGGCACAGAGACCTAAGAGCAGTCAGGGGAAGGACCCTTCTGGTTTCTGCCTGTACCAAGAACTGAAAGCAGGTTACCTACAGACCTGAGAGCAGAGCTCTCCATCCCTAGATCTGGATGAAAGAAATCAAAATATCACTATGTGTAGATAAAAGTTCGACCAGAGAACTACTAGCCTTCAGTGCTTCCAAGTCAATAGATATTTCTCTGTTATGAATTCTTTGGTTAGATATGTTCCCCCATTTTCTAATAAGGTTATTTGGTTTGCTTGAGTCTAAATTCTTGAAGTCTTCATATAATTTGGATATTAGCCCTCTAATGAATATGGACTTAGTAAAAATATTTTCTATTCTGAAGGCTGCTGTTTTGGGCTGTTGATGTTTTTGGCTTTAAAGAAGAGTCTCAGTTTCATGAGGTACCATATGTTGATTTTTGATATTAGTGTCCAAACTGTTGGTGTTCTGTTAAGGAAGTTGTCTCCTGTGTCAATGCATTCAAGGCTATTTCCAATGTCTTCTATTAGAGTTAGAGTATCTGGTTTTATTTGGCAGTTTCCATCCACTTGAACTTGACTATTGTGCAGAGTGATAGATGTGGATTTACTTACATTATTCCAAATGTAGACATCTAGTTAGAAAAGCACTGTTTGGTAAAAAATGCTTTGTTCCATCAGTTGTATTGTTTTGGCATCTTTTTTTATTTTTTGGTTTGCATTGCTATTCTTCTGGGGTTGTACGCCCCTTTGGGTCTTTCAATCCTTTTTCTAATTCCTCCAACAGGAGTCCCATTCTCAGATCAGTGGTTTGATGTTAGTATTCGACTCTGTATTTGACATGTTCTGGCTGTGTCTCTCAGGAGACATTTATATCCAGTTCCCGTTAGGATGCACTTCTTAGATTCATCAAACTTATCGAGGTTTGGTGGCTGTATATGTAAAGGGAACGTGTCAGGGGGCAAACTTTGAATGGTTGTTCCTTCAGTCTCTGCTCCAAACTTTCCCTTCATATTCCTTCCTATGAATATTTTGGTTCCTCCTTTTAAGAAGGAGTGGAGCATCTGCATGGTCATCCTTGTTGAGCTTCATGTGGTCTGTGGATTGTATCTTTGGTAATGTGAGCTTTTGGGCTAATATCCACTTCTCAGTGAGTGTATCATACCATGTGTGTTCATAAGTGTGCAGTTTTTTTTCTAGGTCTTCAGGTAGACCAACAGTCTCAACAAAACTGGAGTCCTAGCACTGGGCCACTAAGCAGGCAGCACACACATGTTGGTCTGAGGCCCCCAACACTTATACAGCAGAGGACTGCCTGGTCTGGACTTAGTAACAGAAGATGCACCCCAGGAATGGGGAGGTCTGGTGGGATGGGGACATCTTTGTGGGGACAAGGTATGGGGGAGGAGGTATAGAAAGTGCGACAGAGGGTGGACTGTGATGGATATATATCTGGAATGTAAAACGGAATAAATAAAAATTTAAAAAAATTAAAAAAATTAAAAAGAAATATTCACCATTTGTTGTCATCAGGGGTATGTAAATAAAAATAATTCTGTGATTCCATCTGACACTTGTCAGAATGGCTAATAACAGAAACACAAGCCAGAGAGGGTGCGAAGCAAGGAAAACCTTCTTCATTGCTGATAGGAGTGCAAACTTGCACAACTACTTTAGAAATCAATTTAGCAGTTTCTCAGAATATTGGGAATATTTCTACCTTGAGAGCCAGCCATACTACTCCTGGGCATATTTTCAAAAAACGCTTCTCCATCCCACAGAGACACTTGACACTTGCTCAACTATGTTCACAGTGTCTACATTCATCATATCAAGATGCTAAAAACAATCTAGATGTACTCAACCAATGAATGGATAAAGAATGGATGGTATATTTACACAGTGGAGTATTACTTAGCTGTTAAAAACAACATCATGAAGTTTGTAGGCAAATGTATAGAACTGAAGAGATCATCCTGAGTGAGGAATCTATGTTCAGAAAGCAAATAGAATTTGCAATCACTCCTAAAAAGTTATAAGTTTTGAAGTACAGGGTATCCATGCTACAATCCACACACAGGAAGAACTTAAGTAATAAAGAGGATCTAGGGTGAGATGCTTAAATCTCTTGGCAATCTCCTGTAAAGGTTTCCAGGTGAAGGATGGGGTTAGGATACCAATATGGCCACAAAACCTTAAACGAATAATTTGTCCAGCCTACAAGTGGTGCAAGGGTAAAAGATGGAGCAGAATTTTAGAGAAGGGCCAACTAATGACTTTTTGCCTTGAAACCCATGCCACTATTAATCATATTCTGCTATACTTGCAAACAAAAGCCTAGCATAACTGTCATCAGGGAAGCCTCACCCATTAACTGATGGAAACTGATGCGGAGACCCATAGCCAAACATTAGGCACATTAAGTAGATCTTGAGGAATCCTGTGTAAGCAGAGGAAGAATAATTGAAGAAATCAGAGGCTTCACAAGAAAACCTACAGAATCCACTAACCAGGGCTCATAGAAAGTTGATGTTCAAACCAGAGAGATGCATGGGGAAGACCTAGGTCATCTGCACATATGTAACAGTTGTACAGCTGGATCTTCATGTCGGATTCCTAAAGGTGGAGCATGGACTATCTCTGATTACACTGTCCGCCTTTGGGTCTTTTCCCTTTAACTGGGATGTCTGTTCTAGCCTCTACAGATGAAAGGCTTCCTTGTGTTCTGAGAAGAGGAGTGGAGGGGTTGATGTGGGGAGGGGATGGTAGAAAAATGATTTTGTTGGAGAGGAGGGAGGGGAAGCTGCAATCATGTTGTGAATTGAAGAAATAATATAGTGAATTTAAAAGGGGGGGTCAAAGAAATTTTAACAGATATTTTTTAAATATTGATGAATGACAACATAGTTCACTTCAGTTATCTGAAAAAAATATGGGTAAATAACAAAATATAGATAAAATGATGAAGACCTAGAGAAATGTTGAAAGACTTGTCATTCTAAACCAAGGACAGACTTATATGCATACTCTTTAAACCATGGAGAAGTGGCTTCCAAAGTTGTTCTGTGACCTGTCCATCTACATTATGTTTGATGAGTGCAGACGTACACATAACAAATCCAATACAATTTGTTTTGATAAGTGAAATATTTTTAAATGTAAATAAGTTAAATAATTTGGTACTTTTAATCTTAATAAAACTAAAATCATAAAAATGTTTTAGGTGGAGATTAGCTAGAAAAACACTGATAGTTATTGTTTTAGCACAAATGGAAAATTTCTATTTAAACTGATTAAAACTATGAAATGTTTGAGATGACTAATTGTTAAATTGATAAATCTTGAACCATGGAAGAGAAGCTTCTGCAAATTCCTGGGAGCAGTATCTTGATTTGGATAAACTGAGTCAGAAGTATTCATCTATGTGGAATATGAATGGCACCATCTGTGTGCTGGGGTAGAAACTCATTGAACACTGGCATTCATTTGTGTTTGCATTCTGACAGTAGATAACACATAACCAGATACCTTACATTGGCATTCACATTACTTCTCCGGGAGATAGATTTTCTAACTGTAAGATAAGCTCCTCACTCCTTAAGTGGCTTCTGTGACAGCATAGAGCAAAAGTACCAAAAGAGTGCTTTAAAAGGAATAAATTAATTTGTAATGGTACAATTGCAGTATCTGAACCCACTTGTTTCAGCCATATTTTGCTAGAGATTTACTTCAGTACCTTAGTTGAAAATATTGTTGATAAATAACTACATCTAATGGGATCATGAACCATGAATATGAATGTTTATCCTAATTATGTGTACAGTATGTTATCTATCCAACACATAGAGTGCAGTATTTGTATTGGAAGCTCTTTTTATCAGTCTTAGGAAAAGACACATTATGGGAGGCACACAGTCATATTAAGAAAGGGATTCCAGGAGATATGGAAGCTGTTGCTGTTCTTTTTCATAGGCTGTTATACAGACTTATTGAAAACATTGGGCAAAAGAAGCTCTTAATGTGTGGAAACTGCCTTAATTAAAAATTATAGGATCTGATGGAAGAACAAAAAATATCTCTCTGGTGAATAAATGAGGAATAGAATACATGAGAAATAAAATACTTAGAAATAGGAATAAAAAGGGTGAAAAGCACAAGAGAGGGAGAAAATGTATTCATTATGATACCTAAAACCTGTTATTGATCTAGAAATTATTGTATACCATCAAAAATTGAATTAAAGTCTTCATATATATGTAAAGTATACTTAACCATAGTGTATACAATAAAACTGTCTTTAGGTTACTGACTAAAATAATCTTGTCACTCCTAAATTTTACACAACTGCAATATTTGGAGTTTGATGCAAATATGTTCAAACAGAAGAATTGTTTCTTTTTTCTCTAATAATGAGATTTCTTTTCCCTTTGCTTTAAATTTTACAAAAGATGAAGCTAACTTTACACGCTCATCCATTCTAATAGACCTTATCTTCATTTATCTTTAAAATTTCATCATCTTTTCATTTCATATAACTTAATCCCTGGATACCTTGAATATCAGTACACAGGTCATGTTTTAGAAGCTATTGTGTAATGAAAGATATTGAACTGAAGAGGATAAAGTAGGGTGCTTTTACGTTACCCATTAAAACATAGTTGCATTAGTAGTTTAACATCTAAGAAGTAAGAAGTTTCCTTCCCTGTTTCACAGTGTTGCTACATAAAGATGAAACTGATTTTTAGTTCATATTAGTAGACAGCCTTTTGCTATTTTCTGTACTTTCAGGAACAAAACACCTTTGGAATTATTCTGTATTGATATAATGGCACAGGATGGGAAAAAATCACATGTAGTTGCAAATAATAAGACTCTTATACTACTATTGTGCTCCTAAGGGGATTAATCTGTCAATTGAAGTAAAAAATGCTCTGAGAGAAATTCAAGTACCAAACTAAACTAGGCACAGACTGACACAAAATTAAATCTACAGAGACAGCTGTGACTTTAAGAATGATGCTCTTCTAGGAAGTCTAGAGGTGGTGTTATGACCATTCACTTAGATGTATTTCAATATAAAAGGAGCAGAACCAAATATGATAATTCCATTAAAATTATATAGTTACTTCATAATAACTCATAATAAGTAATAACAGTTACTAAGTCATGGATGTTATTGAGAAATAGAATTATGACCTGCTTTTAATAATTCTTATCTTACTACATACTTATAATTGGTTTTAGAAATATACTATGTATGAAAATTAAGATGAAAGTAAAATGAATCACTTTTTGTTTCCACTTTTCCCATGACTGAAAGAAGGAACTTATTAGAGAACAAAATAATATGGAGATGTTCAGTCATCAAAACTATTTAAATCACTTTATTTTGGTTACTAATCATTGTGTATTTTGGTTTCCTTAGCATCATAGAAGTAAAGGCTAAGAAAATTCTTCACAACTATAAAAGCAGAATCTGGAAAACACTTGTAGTGAAATGTTGAAACTTGATTTTGGGTGTCAAACCCTCATGTTTAAGCTTACAGTACTCCTCTATTGTCAGCACTGGAAATGTGGAGTAAAAAGGTAATG